>NC_088854.1:10214858-10514858 GCF_963853765.1 Magallana gigas
ACTAATTCTTAAAGTTATTCTATTGAAGAAAGAGCATTGTTGTTCTATATTTCAGTATGTAAATATAAGAAATGATCTGAGATACTAAGAGCAAAACATTGTCCATGTTTATTTATACAGAGCCAATAGCAGAGGACTACAAAACAGTTGTCTGCCCATTCATTGATGTCATTGACTTTGAGAACTTTGCGTATCGGGCTCAGGATGAGGGAGCGAGGGGGGCGTTTGATTGGGAATTCTTCTACAAGCGCCTACCTCTTCTGGAGGAAGATCTCAAACATCCTGCCGAACCATTCAAGTAGGTTTAATCAACCAGTGCCCGCTTATTTAGGAATAATTACTGAAAAGGTCCAAATTAATAGTTATTGATACAATGATGTAAATTGTACGTATAGAACCAATGTTTTATGCATACATGTTATAAGGTGTAACAATATATTCTGTATTTGGGGTATTGTAGGAGCCCAGTGATGGCAGGTGGGCTATTTGCCATAAGTACCAAGTGGTTCTGGGAGATGGGAGGTTATGACCCGGGGCTGGATATCTGGGGAGGAGAACAGTATGAACTCTCATTTAAGGTAACTTTGGTGTATTCATGTACTTATATAATGTGTGTTTCTTCTAAGACTTTGTTACAAATATTATCTTAATGTTCTTAAAAATCCAAAATGATGATAAGTAAATTTTTGACTTTATTTTTTACATTTTGATATACAATGTATTCATATTAGCCTGATATGTTGATGATACATGATCATTTTGAAGCTGAATATAATTTATTGATGATATATGAAGGAGTTTTATTTGGTAATATCAGTTTTAAGCAATAAATCTCTGAAATATCTTTGCATTGGTCTGTGTTATTAAATGGTAGTGACTTGTGCCTAAGCCTGTGTTATTTAGTGACTTGTGCCTTAGCCTGTGTTATTTAGTGACTTTTGCTTTAGCCTGTGTTATTTAGTGACTCGTGCCTTAGCCTGTGTTATTTAGTGACTTGTGCCTTAGCCTATGTTATTTAGTGACTCGTGCCTTAGCCTGTGTTATTTAGTGACTCGTGCCTTAGCCTGTGTTATTTAGTGACTCGTGCCTTAGCCTGTGTTATTTAGTGACTTGTGCCTTAGCCTATGTTATTTAGTGACTCGTGCCTTAGCCTGTGTTATTTAGTGACTCGTGCCTTAGCCTGTGTTATTTAGTGACTTGTGCCTTAGCCTATGTTATTTAGTGACTCGTGCCTTAGCCTGTGTTATTTAGTGACTCGTGCCTTAGCCTGTGTTATTCAGTGACTTGTGCCTTAGCCTGTGTTATTTAGTGACTTGTGCTCTGTTTTTCCAGCTCTGGCAGTGTGGAGGAATGATGGTGGATGCCCCTTGCTCCAGAATCGGACATATCTATAGAAAGTTTGCTCCATTCCCCAATCCTGGGGTTGGAGATTTTGTAGGAAGGGTAGGGCTGAAAGCTAAATATATCATTCAATTAATGACTCAATACACTTATGCAAATTTTGAGAATATTAAATTGCGTTAAGGTGTAATAAAGAGAATATCTTTTCATTTTCAGCTTATAGTACCTGTCATTTTTCACTAAGAGAAATCTTGAAAGACAGCAAACCAATTTTTAAAAACTAACATTGGTGATATTTTTTTAAGTCATTTAGCTGGGATAAATGTTGTCAGATTAACAGGTTCTTATCTTGATTTATAAACAGAACTACAGAAGAGTTGCGGAGGTCTGGATGGACGAATATGCTGAGTATTTATACAAGAGGCGGCCTCACTACAGAAACATTGACCCTGGGGACGTGTCTGAACAGAAGGCCATCAGGGACAAACTTCACTGTAAATCATTCAAGTGGTTCATGGAGGAGGTGGCCTTTGATTTACCCAAATTTTACCCCCCTGTGGAGCCCCCACCATTTGCCAGTGGAGAGGTGAGTAGAAAATGAGTGCATTTAAATTGTTTTTATTCTTTTATTTTAGAAGAATAAAAAATACATGTGCTTTTGCATGCATGTTTATTTTTGTTGTCAGGTTCGCAACAAAGCTGCAAATATGTGTCTAGACACAAGGTACAAAGGTCAAAATGAAAGATTTGACCTTCAGCCTTGTCTCAAGGATGGAAAAGGGGGCGGTGAACAGGTAAGTTGACACAACAAAGTCCATTTATTTTTGTTCCTAAAAATCAAATTAAAAAGTTGAAGAGAATGAAATGTAGACATATTTGATTTAATATATCTCATTAGCCTACACATACATGTAGTTTATCCTCTATGACTGTATCTTTAAGTGATTAAGATGGAAGAAAGTAATTTTTTTTTTGAAACCCAAAATGTGCAATGCTTGCATTAATAATTATCTCTAATTGATTAAGATGGAAGAAAGTAATTTTTTTTTTGATACCCAAAATGTGCAATGCTTGCATTGATAATTATTGAAAGAAATAATTAGAAAAAAAATCTTATTCTCTTTAGCAATTTGAGTTCACTTGGCATAAGGACATTCGTCCCGGGAAGAGAACTGTCTGCTTTGATGTGTCTCAATCTATTAAGAAAGCACCTGTTATTTTATTCAACTGCCATGGAATGGGTGGCAATCAGAGGTTTAAATATAATATAGTAAGTATGTCTTATATTGGTTACTCCATAGCTGTTTTATGATATCTTTTTGAAATTTTTGTCTGTTGTGTGAAATTATGCTTGTAGACGATGTTGAAATTTAAAACAGGACTTGAATGATTTCTTTTGATGAAAATACCAAAGTTAAAAAGCAATCATTTGTGAATCATTTACAGTTAGAAATGAACAAGATTACACCCATTCAAGTTGTTTTTTCCTATTTGTAGGACACGCAGCAGATTTACCATGTGATAAGTAATCAGTGTTTAGACTGTGATTCTGACAGACATGAAATATTCATGAACCCCTGTGATAAAACCTTAGAGACCCAGATGTGGAAAGTGGAGCATGTCCACGAAGACGAAGTCCGCAAAGAGTGGGATGCTAAGTAGACAATGTTGTGTATAAGAGTGGAGAAATCCACAATTGGGTTCCTTAGAAAAAAAAGTTGATAGTTGACCATTTTGAATGCGTGGAGCATGAATAATTCGTAGATAGGGAACTACTTTTGGTTTTATTAATTGTTTATTCTGATATGGATAAATTCTTGCATTGGCTATTCTATAATATAGAGCCCTAAACACATCACTGATTCATTTTTAATTTCATCAAATTTTAGGTTAGTGTAACCCCAAGAAATCATTTGAAGTGCATTTTCCCCAAATCTCTATATTGTTCTAACATTCATGTAGATATTGGTTTTCCATACCCACATGGATATAAAATTATTGTTCATATTCAGCAGAACCTAGGATCTGTTTATTTTGTCCATGTATTATTTATAAATGAATTATTATTTTATTCGTTAGTTACTTGTACTTTAAATTTAATGAAGAAGTTGGCCCCTGGTGCTGCTGATGCAATTTTTTTGAATGGATATTGGTCATGACTTTGAAAGTTGTGTTAAGAAATTCATGCATATATGCAATTTACATTTTTTCCTTCTCTTTTTTTTTTTTATTTATGTTTAGGTGAAGCGTTGAAATTATTTTTGTTTATTGCTTTCTTTAATTTACATATATATTGACAAGACCAACTCAACTGTTCATTTAGTTGCAATAACTTAATTCTTTCATATTAAGGATTAAGTTCTTTCTGTGTATTTTAACTCACTTTCCCTGTTTTGATACACCCAAAACTTTTAATACTTTACAACTCACTTAAAATTATTTGCTGAATTTTTCATTTGTCAGTTATTTGATCGAACAAGTCACAGTGATAAATCTTGTGAAATAATGGCAGTTGTTCTTCATACAGTATTTACTTAGTAAAGAGTCACTTTTACCTATATGAAACGTAAGAGTTCTAGACAATGGGATCATCTTAAGATTTATATCTATATGTATTTCAAAAAGAAAAATAAGTCCATTATTTAACAATGGATATGAAAAACAATGTACATCTCTTTTTAAATAGAAGGTTTTATGTTGCAAAAGGTTATCCATACAAATCAGTATTAAGTCTGACGTTTGTCGGCAAGCACTAAAAACAGAATATTTGCACTCTTTGTTTAATTGTGGATGTCACCTTTTCAATAAAATAAGAAGATGTATTCTTCTTCTCTACTGTACAATGTATTTAATATTTAATTAACCTGCCTTGTGGTCCAATTGATTTGTTTTTATATGGAGATCTTGAGTTTACAGGATAACAAATAGATGTATTTTTAAAGGGGCATGGTCACGATTTTAGTCAAAATATATTTTTCCGATTTAAATGTTCATAATGCTTCAGTAAGGCATTTTTAATAGGCAACCAAAATTTTAGTGTCATTCGTTGAGTTATAAGCAAGTTACAGAGCTTGAAATTCTTCGCTATGTAAACAAAGCGCTTGTTTACATTTTAGACGTTGAAGTAAAAATTTCAGTTTAAAACCTAAAACGAATGTGTTAAACGTTAGGAAATGTTTATCTATGCTTAAAATAAATAAAAAGATAGACAAATAAGCTGGAAAAAGATTTTTTGCTGGTATATTGAACCTATGTAAACAAAAACAGGGCACGAGCCTTGTTTATATGACAAAGAATTGTGAGCCCTGTATCTTGCTTATAACTCTACGAATTACTCTCAAATTTAATTTGATCTTTAAAATTGCATTTCTGAAGCATTGTAAATAATAAAAACATAAAAATAAAATTTGACCAAAATCGTGACCATGCCCCTTTAATAGATTGATGTATTTTCTGCTGACTATTAATTTATTAAGAAAATTGTGCTAAAGGGCTCTGTAGGTTAACCCTTGAATATAATGCTTGTGTATTGTAAATGGGTGCTACATGTTTTTTTCAGTACTTGTTTAATTGTTTGTTAGTGTGCATATTTATAATATAAACAAAACCTGTAAGTTTTGTGTTTATATCATTTACACCGATGATGTTATTTAAAATAATTTTGTGCGTTAGATTTCATGCACTGGGTACTTAAATTTTTTTTAATATAATGTTTTTGATTATTTATTACTCCATTTATATATGAAAGTACATTTTAGCTTTTTCCCATGACTGTCTTAGATCGATGGTTATATTTTATAGTATATAGTGTAATACTTCATTCACCTTAGCCAAAATACATGTACATTCAATTTGTCTAAGTTACCATCAAAAGTTAAGCTATGTACAATCTCACCTGTTTTATTTTTGCTAATGTTTGTTGCCTTAAGTTTATATCATTCCCTTTAATTCCTTAATTTTGTTATGAATTATCAATAAGTGATTCAGACATTCAGTCTGTTTACATCTTTTGTGTCTATGCACGGTTTCTTTGAAGTCTTTTTTATGTGAAATGTACTGGTCAAACATTTACAGTATATGTCTAGATAATGCGAGGTACATTCCATTCCACTGTTATCCATACAATGGATTTTGAGAAGCAGGCCAAGTTTCATCAAGAAAAATTTGAAGTGTTTGATATATTGTATATTTAATTTTTTTTAACACATAATTTAAATGAGACATCAAAGTGTGGAATACAATATTAGCTTCAACTTGAAAAAGGCTTGTTATAAAGTCAATTGATATGATGCATTGATTGTATTCGATTCACTGTTCCTTTTTGAATGTTAAATGGAGTTGATGTTTTTGTTTCAAACATGACTTTAAAAATTTGTTTTTTAGCCATATTTCTGAATCAAAACCCAGGAACTGTGAAAAAAATCCTTTTTTAAAAGCTGCCTTTTTATTTTCATTGCGTTAGGGGAGGGGGGATGAAGATTTATCTTTCTGTCTTATGGTAACAGCTAATCCATTGTTAAATTCCTGTACAGTTGATTCATGTTCAGCTTTAACCCCTGTACCACTTACAGACAAATTAAGCTTTACCTTGAACTTCATAAACTTTAAAGGGGCAAAAGCAATATTCAAAATGACCCTCTTTTTTTAAGGGGGGATTGTGAATAATGTAGTAAAATTTTAATTAAGAAGTTAATGCATTGTCTCAAGTCATGGTCCAGAGTCCACATAGCTCTCTCTAGGGGGGAGTAGAGGATTGTACATATTGGCCATGGTTTGAGACCGTTAAGTTAATGGTGCCATGAATTTTCTTTTTTGTTAATTTTGATAACATCAACATTACATGCATTTCATATACCAATGCAAGACAATTAAGAATTGAGTGGATGAAAAGATTGTGGGGTTTTTTTATTATTGGTATAAATGACTGATATATCAAATCAAATAAGTTATTGTGTGGGTAGTTCTGTATATTTAGGTCAGTAATTGAAGAGTGTCTGGGGTTATTTGTCATCAAACCAAGGGACAATACTTTGTATTGATTGCTTCCCAAAATAGACAAAAAAACAGAAAAATTGCTGATTTTTGCAATTTCTGTATTATATGTGATTTTTTCATACGTAGTTCACATTTGAATATGTCTATTTTTGCCAGTGTTGATCATGACTGATTTTATATTTATATTTCTATATATTTGGGAATCTACATCTATCTTGTTGTTTCAAATAAAACAAAAATCACACAGTTTGATTTGTTATTGTGTTGCTTTAGCATTCTTTTCACCCTTTCTGTCGTATATTGTAAATATATGTACTAAATACATGTCCATCCACAGTGTATGTTTTGTTAAAAATCACTATTCTTGCAAAAGAAAAAATTAATAAAATTGAACAAATATGTCATACATTTAAACTTTAAGGCACCATGGAATCTCACAAAGGACTTGTCCAATTTGTTATTGTTGATATATTGTGGCCAAGGATAACAAGAATATATTTAACTTTTGAATTAATTGAATTCTTACTCTGCTTCACCTATCTCTAAGTTTGAATGTGGGAGGTTATATTTACTATCAGGAGGCCGATTTGGGGGGGGGGGGGGGTTTGGCGTAAACACCACAATAGCAAAACTCTTTATTTTTTATGTAATTTACATAGTACATTTTCGAAGTTCCAAGTAAATCTACAATGTAACATAGGAAATTGTCTTTTCCGCACTTTAATAAGAGCAGAATAAAAAATACTACATTAGCAATTTTCTTAAAATTGTTATGATTTGTAATATTTGATTAGTAATATCATTTTCTACCTTATATTTAAATAGTTCTTGTGGGGGTCATCCCAAAATATCAAAATGCACCAATATATGGATTCAAAAGTAACCACGGGATAGCATTATTCTCTGTATTAAATTTAAAAGTCGTGTTCTTCTAACATTTTTTTAATGATATTTCTTTTAACAGTTTAATGTATTCCCACAAAGCTTCATTTTAACATTAAGTCTTTAAAAAACCAATGGCAATGCTTACCTGGAGAACAACAGAAAACTCGTTTTAAAAATGAATTTTTCCTTTAAAAAGCATAATATTTGTATTGGTATTTTGTTTTTTGTGTTTAATTTAGTAAATGGTATTGAAAAAAAAATCAAGAAAGGCATAAATACACTGTATATTTGACTAACGGTTAGAGTACACTCACATGGGACTAATTTCTGGTAAAATATGCTATAGGGTAAAACGTGTTATTATTTACAATGCATGAACTTCAGACCAACAAATCAATTTTTGCTGAGAAAGTCCAGAATTCTTGGACATTCAAGACAAAACATATCGTTACTTCTAAGACTTTCAACATACAAGTAATAATGTATGTACCGTAACAGTTGAGATTATTTTTCCGGAAATTGGAAGGTTTATCTAAAATACTTTGAAATTCTTCACGTTGACAAAATATCCGGTGATTATTTTTGCAGAGCACATCACAGGGGCTGTGAGCACATGTTAAATTTTCTAACAAATATACGAAATCAGGGTCATATTTCAAAGGCCTTAAACAATTATTTTGTAGAATGGCAACAGCAAAACTATCCTACAACGAGGACGAGAAAGCCATTTTAGGTAAGTCAGTAGTTTTATCATAAACATCCCTAAACCATGTAAACTGGTGTTGGAGCCAACCGAATAGACCCACCATCATTATGATGTATAATACTTTTTTGACTTGTTTGGAGTATCAAATGATGTAAAAAATGTTTCAAGGACGAAATATGGATTATCTAGGCAAATGTATTTTACCGGTAGGCGTTTGTTGGCCTTTTAATTAGTATAGTATGACAGTTATTTCTTGAAACATTATTTTGCTCTAAATAAAATTGATATTATGATAAGGTAAAAACATGACAGGTTTTCCCTATGCCCCCCTTAAACTTTAACCTTTTAGGCATTGAAGTAGTAATTTACAATTCTAATATACAAAATGCACTTCTTTTAACATGAAAATATATCTATCAGGTTGGGACCAATCTTCCAAATGGGATAGAATAGCCCAAATGGGATATAAATTTAAATTGCAAAAAATGAAAAAAAAATTGATTTTGAAATTTTTGATATAAATCTGCATTAGAATAGATGAAATACACCAACTTTTAGTAAACAACTTTTTCTGTAGCTGTACTATTACAGAGATTGATCCCTCAGTATATCCAAAACTTCTTGGGGATCAATCTTACAAACTATAGACATATAAAAAAAACTTCTTAACCAAAACATGTTGCATTTGATTCACATTGATGCAGATTTATATTAAAAAACCTGAAATAAAAAAAAAAAAATTTTGCACTTTAAATTTATATCCCATTTGGGCTATTATATCCCAAACGGGCTATTATATCCCATTTGGGAGATTGGTCCCAACCTGTCTATGATGAATTTCATCAATGAATCATTTCAGCACATTTCACCAATGGCAGAATAGATAAAAAGTGCACAAGACGAATTCATTTTGGTTACTTTGAAGGTGATCAGAATAACAAAAAATTAAAGGACAGAAAGATGTTGGTAAGTTAAACTTTTTTTTCACATTTCTGATCGGATTAGAATAGTGACATTTGTATTTGATTTCAATTAAATGGAAACGTTAAGCAGATGTTTAAGGAAAGATATACAGGAATTATTTTTTTGAACTGTATGGTTGACTTCATATTGACAACTACACTGGATATATTTCTAAATGCTTACTAATTTTCATACAACTTTGATGTTTTATAACCAGTCTAGATTTTATATTTTAACAAGCAAATTATGTTAAATCAAGAAATTGTGAAAGAAATTAAAATGGCAGTAGGCAAATTTATCATCACTGAATAATATTTATGCATATAGAATATTAAGTTTTTGATTTATAGAAAAATTGCAGTTGTATGCAAAGTAATTTCTAACATTGAATTTGCACTGAAATTTCCCCACTTTAATCATACACAGGTTGCGGAGACCACTGACATGTCTTACGTTGGCCAAAATTATGGTCCCCTAGCCAGCACAATGCAGCAAAATTGCAAGTATGACTTTAATTTAATCTATTTTACATACATACACATGTTTGTGTATACTTGTCATAACTAATAATTTGTTGTAATTTGTAGATATTATGTGGGTGTGTTAGATAAAACAACAGGGAAAATGAAAATCTGTGATGCAGAAATCTTCCAGATGCACCCAAAACCTTCAGGTAAGACAACTTACTCCTGGTCTATGGAAATTGAAAACGTGACAAAATTAATAAATCAGTGTAGAATCAGTGTAGAAAAGACTCGGCAGCAGAAAAAAATTAGAGTGGGCAATGCATACAAAAGAATCAAGAAATGATAAAAAAAGATCAGTTTGTTGAGCTGATAAACATTCAGTCTAGGAATTGCATGAGCAGTATGATTAAGAAACATACTTGTGGTGTCTTTTTTAGACCAAAAAGCACACATTTGCTATCTGTCTTTATCTCCATTTGAACATATCACCTTCACATGAGATTGTCTCCGTAAGAATTCATCCAGGGCTCACAAGTTGTTTGTATTGTTTAATATCTGAATATTTTTGTAATTTACTTTACTAGATTAGAACTTCTGGTTTAAATTATGTTAGATATTGATGATGAAGTGGAAACATTCTCCCTCCCGTCAACTGTCACAGAAAAAACCTTTGTAGAGAAGGTAAGACTAAAACTCGTGGACTAGAAACAAAGAGGAACGTGAACTAGATGTCTATATATAGATAGTTTTTTAGTGAAAAAAAACAGGTACAAGGGACAGTGTTTTATAATATTCATTTTATGTGGGAAAGAAAATATTTTAATACAATGTATATCATTTGGTCATGCACCAGTAAAAAACTCCACAATTTGCATTGCTCTGTGAAAAACATTTATAACAAATGAACCAAATCAAGTAGTTAAAGCAATCAAAGACTTTGTAATAGACAAGAAATAAATAAATTAGAAAGCAATGGACAATTGAACACCATCACAATGTTTAAATGAGTTGGAAGTCGCAAGCACTGTTTATGATGTACAGTGTATTCTAACCTCTGTATGACTCTCAGATCCTATTATATCCCAACCAATTTGCGTGGTACAATCAAGTTTGAGTTAATGAAGGAACCAGTATAATTAATCAAAAGCTGTTCACTAAAATGCATGACTCAAATTGCATAAGTGTGTTTGCACTTTGTAGAATGATATGCTGACTAGTGCCTTTGGAAGCAAGAAGAAACAGAGGGCCCTGGAGTCTCGGCTGAAGAACCAGATCAAGGGGAAGGCCCTGGACAAAGCCATGAGTTCCGTGCTCAGTCAGGCCTCCAGCATCGAGCCCGTGCAATGTTAGTTACACCAGTCTTAATATGGTCGATGGGGAGGGGGGGGGGGGGGGGGGGGTAGAGAAAAAAACAGAGAAAGAGATTTGTTTAGCATTGTAATTTGTCATTATTTCAACATAATAATGGAAGGTTTTAATTCTAAAATACTTAAAGATTCTCAGTGTTTTAGTGTCTACCATACACCAGTTCTAGAAATATGAATAAGCACTCACATGCTGAGGAAATACCGGTAGTATTTATCAACTTTTTAAAAGTATCCTTTGTTTTGACTTTACAGTGACAGATTCCAATACAGAATATTCCATTACCCCTCCCATTAACCAGAAGGCAACAACACCAGGGGAGGTCTACGATATCAACTACAGTAAGTGTTCAATAGCTAGGGAGGTCTACGATATCAACTTCAGTAAGTGTTCAATAGCTAGGGAGGTCTATGATATCAACTACAGTAAGTGTTCAATAGCTAGGGAGGTCTACGATATCAACTACAGTAAGTGTTCAACAGCTAGGGAGGTCTACAATATCAACTACAGTAAGTGTTCAATAGCTAGGGAGGTCTATGATATCAACTACAGTAAGTGTTCAATAGCTAGGGAGGTCTACGATATCAACTACAGTAAGTGTTCAATAGCTAGGGAGGTCTATGATATCAACTACAGTAAGTGTTCAATAGCTAGGGAGGTCTACGATATCAACTACAGTAAGTGTTCAATAGCTAGGGAGGTCTACCACATCAACTAATAAGTTTGAATAGCTGTGGAGGTCTACAATATGAACTACAGTAAGATTTGAATAGCTAGGGAGATCTACATGTGCAATGTCAACTACAGTAAGTTTTAAAAAGTTTTGAATAGCTTGGGAGGTCTACGATATCAACTACAGTAGGTTTTAAATAACTACTTTTGTTTTGAGGATTGAAATGTATTTCTGGTAATTTTTTCTCTCTTAGAATCATAGCTTGTGTAATTACAATGATAGTAGCAACCAATTCTCAATTGTTTTACCTGTAGTTGTTCACCCCAATGAGAAGCAGGCTACAGCAGAGGCCTCGGGAGTGTTCTTTGATGCTACATTAGACACCATCCAACAGTGGAGAAAGGAAAATAAGTAAGGAAATCTAATGTAAAACTGGTTTACTGCAATATATTTGACAGTGACTTTTGTGCTCTCATAAATATTGACAGAAAAGAAAAAGCTTTGCTGCCCCCTTTCCTCTGTAAAAGAAGATATACACAATAATCTGTTTGACATATTTATAAGTTGATATTATACACTGTATATCCATCTACTGGATATGAGGACAACAACAAGTTTATTGTTTCTTAAGATAGCAATTATTTCTCATGTCACAAACTTGTTATTGTCTTCATAACCAGTATAAATGTGTCCGGAATGCAGCCAAGTTGGTTGGTATACAATTTTTAGTAATATCAGACTTTGAATTTAATTAAAGTAGCAATTCTGATTCAGAAGAAAAGTACAAGATCAAAGAAAAATTTATTTGATGTTTAAATATGTACACTCTATACTAATTAACACATGTTGTTGTGGTTAAGTTTAACATTCTTTGTTTTTTTTTGTATAGGTATCCTAAACAGATATTGTCCTTATTATCAAGAATGCCAAAGACAGAAGAGCGCCGATCAGAACAAGCGACTTATATAATGTACCTGTACTACTTGATACACCTGCACAACCTAAAGCAAAAACAGCTCAGGGATAAAGGTAAGCTGATCACAAACAAAGCCTGGCTGCTGAGCTTCAGACATAATAATTTTCTTCACGAATCAGTGGCAGCCATAGTTCCAAGTGGCTCAAGCATTATTTAAGGTGATATGGGACACATATTGTGCTGCACTCCCAATCAAAATAAAGAATCAATAAAATCAAGTGTAGTTTTCTATAACTGTTTATCTCGACAGTTGTTACCTAACAGAATAGTGAATGGGGTTTGAACATTACCTATGAATCTGAAAATTATGAGTTTAAATCTTGCTGGGCTATTTATGATTTTTTCCTATCCAAACAATTTTTAAAACATTTTTGGTCAAATATTAAAAAAATTTAAAATTCGACAATGGGAAAAGTATTTCAAATATAGGTACTTTTATCCACATCAATACGGAAAGGCATCCCATACCAACTTAATACAAATGCTGGTAAGAGTAAGAAAAATTCAGGTTTTACAGAATTAATTTTAATTAGTTTAATTCAAGGTGCTTTGTTAGATAAATTTCTATGAAATGTTCCTACAACTCTACATATCTTGCATGTTAAAGGAGCAAGAATAAACTTAATACATCTAATGACTTTGATTTGTTGCTTTTTGGGGGGGGGGGGGGGCAACTTCAAAAATCTAGCTCTTCAATGATTGGACTGCATTAGAGTATTAAATGATACTGTGACAAAGAAGTACTGTAACTATAGATTTTTATCTTATGCAAGTATATATGTACTTCATTCTGCTATTCCACATTTTGTTTTAAAATGAAAGAATATAGTTTTGATATGGTTTGTAACTGAAGATTTAATAAAAGTGAGATAATAAAATGTGTGACAGTTGTTCTCATGATTTTATGCTTATATTAATTCCATGCATTAATGAAGAATCTACGGTAGTATTGACCTTGTTTCTTATAGATCCCCTCCCCACTGACTGGCCAGATCATGTCCGGTACCATCTCCTGAAGAGATTTACACAGACAATCAGTGGGACCAGCAAACAGAGGTACTCAAAGAGTCCCTGTAATTAACAGTGGCAGTGTTTTCTTTATAGAGGCACGTCCTAAGATGTACTGACCCACAGTTGTCAGAGGTATACAAGGATCAGATCAGATCCAACCTTGCCAGCCCACTACATGTATTTGTGATCAGTTTTACACGAGAGGGGGAATGAATCAGAAAGTGACCTATTTTACAATTTTAGGAACCCTCTCGTTGAAATTGTCATACACAGAACAATCATTAGGCTTAGGAAAATGAAATCATATATGTGATAGTAGTATATGTAACATTTTCAGATTCTAACTTAAAAAGCTTTATATAACCTTGAATTCACTGAATATCTATAAAGTTTAACTATTGTTGCAAATGCTAAAGAGACAAAGTTATTTAATAATACTGAGTGATTTTCAGAGTAATATTTTGGTGAAAATGATTATGAATATAACTTGGCATACAATGTACTTACTATTGTTTCTCTTGGCATTGGCAATGAGTCTGCTGAGAAATGTAAATAATTCAGTTTTACTAACAGCTAGGCTGTAGTTGAATTTGCTTGGAAACATCAGCTTGAATTAATGTTGACAATTTTAAATTTTGAAAATGTACGTAGAATACTATTTTAAACATTTTTTTGTTGCGCTAACTTCTTGCATTGTGCTTTTCTTTCTGTTTTAAAACAAAGAATTGAATACTGTTATTTTTTTCCCCCAGAATCATGCCTGCCAGACTAAAAGATAAACTAGTGTGTCACATACTGGTCCTCTGTCTGTTTTTGGAGGAATTTTCATTGGAGCTGACAAACCTTCAGACTGATCTCAGCAAATCTCATGAAATGTAAGATGACAAAAAATGGAACCATTCATATATTCAGGGTTATATCAATCTGAATTGTCTGTGGCACAAAGCTTATAAACAGCAGTTCTGATAGACAAACCAAATGTCAAGGAAAACATATTATAAGGTCTTTCATCTGTGGTGGTTTTTGGGAGTTGATTTAAATCAACTCTCCTATGCAGTTACTCTGGCAAACCGAAAGTGAAACAGTGTTTGGACCTAAGTACAAATCATAAATGCTGACAAGACTAAGTTCTTGAAAACAATAGAAAAAAAATCGATGTAATGTATGCCGAAGCATTGTTTTTCAAGGAAACTTATCATTAAACACTTTGAAAATAGTCAAATTTTATATACTTTGAACAGTTTAGACATTTTTGTAGTCTCGTGTATTCCTACGCCAGAGTTAATATAGTCTCGTTCAACCAGACGCTCGGCTGTCTCCGTAAATCTGCGACAAGCAGAGAGGGGGCTCTCTTGCTTGTCGAATGTTAACGGAGACAGCCGAGCATCTAGTTAAATGAGACTAGAGTTCGATATCAATAGTGCTTGGATCCATACAACTTTTAGAATTGTTTCGATAACTAATACATACTAGTTGTTGAAATCTATCTTTAAATATTACACAACACGATTCATATGGGGTTTCTTGTCGGAAAAGTCTAAAAATTCATATTATAAAAAAGTGCGTAATTCAAATACAAGATACTAGAAACTAATTGCCATGCAAGATAAATTGATTTTAAAATAAATGATAATCGATAAAATCAACTCCCGTCAGTACTTCAGTACTTTGATTAATTGTGGTGACGAAAAATTTTCCTTTGGCCCAAGTTTACAGTCAAAACGCTTAAGGCAAACTCTGACGTGAGACTCTTTGCTGTATCAAAATAGAGTAGAAAAAATAAATATACCATAGATAGAATTTAGTTACTAGTAAATTTTTACAGTACATACAAGTGTAAAATTGCTTCTTTTTTATGCTTAATTATTCAAAGTTTAAGATGTTCACATGTGAATTTTGTTTTAAACAGACTGTACAAACATTGTCAGATTCTTGGCTGTTCAACAAAAGTCAAGAAGATGACGACAGAAGAGGGCAGTACCTCAGTCCGATGGGCGACCCTCTCCCTCCCCCTCCAACTACCCACCCAGGAGCGGCGGAAGAGGAAGCACTAGTCTCCATACATACAGTGTGACCTAGGGGGTGGGGGAGGAGGAGTCTTCATACACAAAAGTTGATGCTGGTGTCATTGTGTGTGGGGAGGTGGATAGGTTGTTGATTGTTAACATTTTACAGACATAAAAAGGGGGAAGGTAGACTAGGGCTTACCTTCTTTGATATCTCTTCAGCCTCAAGCAAGGAGAAGAAAACATCAGAGCTTGCCAATAAAATTTATATACTAACAGTACATTGCATATTAAGTTGTGTTTTTTCTAATTTTATTTTCGGGTATAAATTTGTAACTGATACTGTTACACAAAGACAAGTTGATGGTGATAAATACAAGGTATAAAGCTGTTTAAAATGAAGAAGGAATGTCTCAGACTTCACATTAATTGCTCAAATCTTTCTGGTAATGAAAATTAAAGCAGAGTTGCTAACAAATGAGTTATCCACACTGTACCATAGCACAACTTTCAAATCCCAAAGATAACAAAGAAATACCTGGTACTATAACTTTACATTTTTTATTTTGTTGTTGCAGATAATCATTTACATATTACAACATAATTGTTTTAAAATAGTAAACCAATTGGTCTAGACTTTTGTGGTATTTTTTCACACACAAACCATATTAGTATATATATACATATAAGGAGGATCAACCTCACGTTAGTAATAAAAACTCACACATTTTGATATCACGCAATAGGTGTACACGGTATATATACCTGTATGCAGAATTGCGTATTGTGATCCTGAAAGACCGTAATTAACAATCCATGTGTACACAAATCATGGTAAAATATAAAACAACTAAATCTTTTCTACAGAACTACTAACTGTAATCCACACATCTAAACTTGCTTAAAAACCCAAGACACTTCCATACCCATATATCAATAGAAATCAATGTATGTATACATGTATATACTGAATAATTATTTTGATAATGAAAGACATTGTGTATGTCAAGCTTGTGACTTGTACAAAATTCAACAATAAAAATACTGCTACAGTGAACACAACTCTAACACTCAAAAAATCTTCCAATAAAAAAACAAGACCAGTAAAAACATGGAATCTGGCTACTGAAGTCTAAAACATATAACCATGAATGGTGCCGGACTGTTAACAAGTTTATTAATGACCCAAATGATTTACTCTACTGAAAGATGGCAATTAAATTAGAATTTGTCATATCAACACATTATATTTGGCGCTGAAACATGGCAAGAAACCTAATCATATTCACCAATGACTGACAGCAGTGATTTACTCGTATTTAAACATGGTACATGATAAGCATGTTAAATAAATATAATGTGTGTCTCAAAATACACAATTTACCAGTATATATACATGGAATATTACTAAATTATGATTTATTAAATCAGAAATGTCATGATTATACAATCATGTTAATTGATACATGACTTAACAGTGTAGAATCATGGAACATGACAATTACGATTTATCATTATAGGCATGGCACATAACATGCAATTATCAGTACATGTATTAGTTCTGGATTTGCCATTATTTAAAAAGTTTTTTAAAAAGCTGCAAGTTTCAACCATATAAAAACAAACTAAATATAATGATAAACATGTATACACAGTGTTATGGTAAAATGACTGGCCATGGGAAATTTAGTGACGGCATCTTGTATATGCTAAGAAAAGTCAAAGCATAGTGTATATGACCAGCATCAACATGTAAATAAAATCTAATGGTAAATAACAGAACAAACCACTTCATCACCTCAAACAATTATTAAAATTAAAAGTTGATTATTTACAATGTATATAAACTGCATCTGGAGAGGAAACTACGGTAGCTCTCACTAACAAAATAGACATCTGCCACATTGCAATGATCTAAGTATATTGCCATCTTCTCTTCAGATTTGAATATGAAAATGAATGATTAATCTCAAACAATATATTACTCTTTGAATTATACACTTTCAGCTCTTCTGAATTAATGATGTGGAAAATAATATTTAAAACTCAAGTTTTCACAAAGAAAAGAGTGAAATGATACATGTATGACCAAGCTAAACTGAAAGTTCAAAATAACTTAACATCAAAGGAGAACAGTTAAAACTAAAACATATCAGTACATGTAAAAATCTTGTATTTCTGACTAGAGTCTATACTGTCACTAAATTACTAGCAGTCCTAAAACTGACCTAAATAAACAAAAACTGCCATCAAATTGGCCTTGCATATCACATCATCCTTGACATTTTTGAAGTCTTTTTAAAGTACTTTCAAGACAAGGTAATAAAATCACTCCTGATGCTTAATTAAAAATCAAAGTAGCATAAATTAAAATAAACAATGCAAAAGACTAAAAGCTTATGCTAACAACAACTTTCATTGTGACCTTGGAGTATCTCTGAATGGCGCATCTTTGGGAACCAAATTTTAAGACACCGTGGATTTTCAATCTTTGTTGATTGGACTAATGACCATCAATAGCCTTCAGAAACTTCTGCCGAATGAGCCGTGGAATGACCTTATGTCTGGAACAAGACAAACAATTTGTAAAAATCTTTTCCTATCAAATTTTTAGAAATTAAATAAGAGGCCCACGGGCCACATAGCTGAAATAGCAATATCATTCAATTTAAAACTAAAAGAAGTAAACTAGTTTTTCTGATTTTTTTTTTCAAATGGGGGAAGATATTATGGCTGTTGTCACTGTATAAAAACATGAAGATTTGTACATAATGTTACTTTCATATCAAGTTCAGTTATATGTTTAATCCCTAAGTTTTGTTTTTTTTTCAGAGAAAAAGTATGTCCAGTTTAATTATTTACTCTTTGAAGGAATATGGCCAACATGTACATTTGATAAAAAATAACCGTTAGTAACAGTTAAAAACAGACAGATAGACAAAAGATGATCAGAAAGTTTCAGTTCAGGGGGGAACTAAAAATTTGACACTTTATGACATTGACCTTATGAAATGTCAAGGTCATTGACCTGCCTTACCTGAGAGGTATGAGTGTGAAGATGAGAACTGGGAAGAACATTTTGAGATAGGGGTAGGGAGTGAAGCCAAATGCACACAGCACCAGCAGCTGCACCATCTGGAGAACGGTGAACAGGTGGATCGTCCTCTGGGGGACCCGTCGTATGTAGTGGTTTGGTGGGTAGGCACTCTGAAAGCATATCAATTTTTCTTTCATGTTTTCTGATGAAGATCACATTTTTTTAATGAAAAAGTATCAGGTAGTATGCTTAAAATCTCAGATGATAACATTGTTGCATTATCTATCAATATCTTGCTCATTAGAATTTTTTAAAATGTATACAAATTGAATATACTGGTTAATTTTAACTGGTTTAGATTTTGATTCCAAATTAAAGTTGAGGATTTATTGTTCAGGTAAAATTGCAAGAAGTAACCTCACAAATTTTAAAATACTGCTTATATTTTTCTGACAGTCATAATATTACACAAATTTTTTGTGTTCCTGATTATATATGATATATTCTTGCAATCAGAGACAAAATGACAGAATGAAGTACCTGTATAAGATAAGGAATTAACATCAGTTAGAGAAATGTACCTGTTCTGTAATGAGCAGCATGATGCGCTCAAACAGTTGGTTCCCGTACAAAGCAGTGACCCCCACGTACAGGAACAGACCATACAACACTGGGGTAGGAATATAGGCCAGGTAGTTCAGGATCAGTAGTGACAGACCAATCAGAATGTGGGAGAAGATGGCAGTTAGTCGAGTCTCCCTCACTCGCACAATACTTTAAAAAAAGACAGTCACATTTTATTCTACAAGTCATGGAAGGTTTCCTTTATTCATAATCTATTACAAGACTTATACATGGTAGCTAATTTTGCATTCAAATTATAATACCAAATATCGGTACATGTACATGTAAGAACCAGGTAACTGTACAATATTTTCTATCTCCTGCAAAGCTTCTTTATATAATCAAAAATTACAGAACATAAAGGCTGATTCGGTAACTTTATAAAGAGTGGATTGACCTACATTTGGTAGATATGGCCTTGGTCCACCCTCTCCTCTACATCAGCCAAGGCTCGAACGTGCAGGGGGGAGTGGGGCAGAGCGGCGTGAACCCAGGGGAAGGCCAGCAGACTGAGGACAGCATTGATTACACCACACACCAGCAGGTCCCAGTGGTAGGCAGTCCCCTTCTTCAACCTACAAAGAGAGTACAAACACCTTTAGACTTGATCTTGATTTCTGTCTTATATGGCTACATTTATCACGGAACAAAGTAAAATCCACACTTTGGTCATTCGAATTTACATTGATTTACATCTATCAATCATTCATCAGATTTTTATTTGTAGAAATTGTAAATTCGGAACAATACTAGTACATGTGTATTCTAAAAATATGAATGATGTAATATTAAAAAGAGCTTTATATTGTCAGTCAAGATTGTGTATGTCCTTGTACTTGATACACACATGTACTTTGCAGCAAGTCTATTTTCAGATTATGTGTATGCAGCAGTAACTGTTTGGTATATATAATTGATGCTTTTTTCACTTACTTGTTTTGTTGAGCATTCACGAGAGCAGCTGAGATGTTCTGGTCCATGAAGAACAAGAGTGACAGACAGAAGCCCAGCCCCATAGCTCCAAACACCGCCCCCACAGACAGATTGTGGAAGGGGACCACCTTAAAGACCTCCAACGATAACTCGCGGGGAGTAAAACTGCTATCCACTGCAACAAAATAGTAACTCCTCATGCACAATGATATATAAAGCTGATAATTCAACTTTTATCTCTCAGCATTCAATTTTCTTTGTCATCAATTGATATATGGTAATCTAATGATTTTGCTAATTTAAAGGATCCGATAAATTTTGTATGATGTTAAGTCAATAAGATTCACTTACACTGTACATCCCTGAAAATGTAGGAGCCAAAGAAGCTCATGATCACCACGGCAACAGGAAGTGAGTAATCTGCCAGCAGTTCTCGCTTCCCAGCATTCAAATACGGTCTAAAATTATCAACATTTACATAACATGTAGCTTTTTTTTTCAATATGTTTTAATCCAGTCACTGATTAAGCAGACTATATCATATTTGTAACAACCTTGTAACATTGAACCTAGCCAAAAATAGAATGTCACAAAATAATAAAGTCTATAGGAGTACATTTTCATTTACTTACGTCATCGTAAAGTTATACAGAGTGACACCCAGCCACAGAGTCCCTAGTAACAGAAGTAGATACAGAAGACTGACGTCCCTCTCGCAACCACCAGGGGGAGCTGTTGAGTTTACGACAGAGGCGACAGAGTTTGTGAGATTCGATGTAATGGAGTAGTTTACTGCTGAGTTAGCAGTGGTCGTCATGGAACAAGCTGGAATGTTGTAGTGGGCTGCAAAGTCTGTATAGTAAAAGGAACCATGCCAATGAATTCAATCTTATCAAAATCATGACTACTCACAAACACTGAATTTTAATTATATTGTGATAATAAAATCACTTAATTAACTAACAGTTGTGTCCACATTGTAAAAAAAGTCACTGTGCTTACAAATACATGTACCTTTAATTTGAAAAAATCCAAATGTTAATGTGCCAATGTTTGAGTTTATTTAAAAAGGAAATAATTTTTTTTAACTTTTTAGGTTTTTTTCTTGTGCCATTTAAATATACATGTCTTATGTCAGATAGAAAGTGTTCAAAAGAAATCTTTCTCTTAATGTCTTGTCTGCTACAGCTGTGTTATAGCGATCTGCCAACAGTTTATCCCTCTCAAATTCACTCACATGCAAATTCAAGATCAGATGAAAGAAACATTTCAATGGTTTTAAAATAAAATTTCAATTGCAGAAGAACTTACTACTGACAGCATCCTTGAAAGCGTCAACGCAGAATGCGATGGATATAAACAACGCAAAAATTTCCTCAGAGGATCTAAAAAAAAAATCAAAAACCAGTATATTATTTCACAAGTCTAACATCTGCAATAGTTGTCATGTCTGTTGAAAATAAACAAGAATTCCCTGATTGATTCCATTTATTTCCTTTTATCAATGCTTCAGACTGTTTAAGAGATGTGTCAATCTTCTTTTTACAAATATTTACGAGAGTTCTGTCACATATTTAGATCGATCCGTATCTGCTTATTGATCTTTTTTATTCTAAGAATAAATATTCTAATCATGAGACGTACAACATGCAACCATATTGAAATTATAACATTAACCTTGTAAATGACCTTGAACATAGTTTTGACCTTGAAATACTTTATTCATGACCTTCAGCTGGTATAGTGGTTTTAATCATTTTCCTTGATTCCTTCACACAGAGAAGAAAGGGAGAAACAATATCTATAGTCTCCCCCTCCTAAACCTCCTCTATTCCAATAATTGACAGAGATTGACATTTTGATATTTCTTGAGATTGATATTTGAGATCAGCCTACCTTGTTGACCACTTCATCAACACGCTGAGATCAAACGCTGAGTACAGGAACAGGAAGAAGCTATTCCAGAGGCCTACACAAGCGTACATAGCTGGGAAGTCTATGTCAAAGTCCTGACAAATACTATAGATAACTGCAATAGCAAACAGTGGGTGACAATACAGTTAGGATGTGGACCCACAGAAAGAACGCTTATTACACAGATTCAGTAGTAAAAACAAATATATGCATATTTCATTAAGTTTCTGTTTAATAAAACAATATGAGCTTTGAGTACCTAGGATGTTTCTACAACTAGGCACATGTATGTTCTGTTATACCCATATTTCAGGCTTTTCAAATTTGTAACGCGTGAATTTATTTTCTGATTCAAAAGCCAAGTCTAACAATCATAACTTATCAAAAATCAGATGCTAGGTGTTTGCAATGGAGGTGATTCTGTGAGGGGTACTGTACTTACTTTTAGTGTATAAAGCTAACGGTGCAGTGGTCAGGAGGACAATATGTGGAGTCCCACCAAAAAACGCAAACACCAGACCCCCAAACGTCTGAGAGTATAGAACCTTCTCCACATCTGCTCAGGAAAATAAAACAATATTTAGAATTACAATCAATCAGTGCGACAAACATTCTTGTGTAAATTCAGCATTGATAATCTGGAATATCTGGTTGTGTAAGAGCGTTTCTCTGCTCATCATACAAATTTAAATGGGAATTTATTTTACAGTGTTCTTATATCACCATAGTAAACTTCTGTATAAATATATATATCGTTAATTCTCAACTTTAGCAAAATTGATAAAAAAATATTAAAAATAGCTTTAAGACTAATTTTAAAAATTGACATATGTGTTTTTGTAATTACTATATACAACATCTAATGACTACTTTTTTATACAGAAATAATAAAGAGAAACTGACTGAGTTGGCCTTTGGTGTTGTTGGCATTGAGGACACCAAAAGCAATGGAGGGCATCAGACAGGCAAAGTACAGAAAGAATGTGGTGGAAATCGTCTTCTGGATCGACTTGTTTCCTACCACTCCTGAAATTACAGCGAAAATCATTTATTCTTCATATTTTATACATATTTAGATTTTTTTTTTAAAGTGTGTACCGGTATTAGGCCCAGACCCTTGCTTCCTCATTACAGAGATCAATCAAATTTTGATGAAATGCAAGATTCCAAAATTTCATCTTCTCTTAAAACATAATGAATTCTTAAAGACATGGAGGAACTGAACATCATGATTTTGAAATTATCCAATATACAAGGGTGGTATTCTAAATTGTTATAACTGGTATGCTAACATTATAGCTGGTGAAAAAATTTCTATCACATTTTCCAATTCCTTTTGTAAAGAGTACATTGAATGCAATTTTGGACACTTTTTGAAAAACTAATGGTTTATCAGCAATTGCCGCTGCATGCACAAGCTGTGCTGCATGTCATATTTCTATAAATAACTCCTCGGTATGAAGAAATCATCCTGATCTAATTTGATTTTAATGACCTTGATACAATTTACTCCAGTACTTAACCCCTTGACATCAATAATTGTGCTGATTTTAATCTTTTATTTTATTCTGTCTTAAAAATCTCGCATTTGATCTTTCATGATTTATACATCATAAATAAATGATAGTCTCTCCCATCAAGGGAGCTTGATCATTAAATTTTCTCTCTGTGTTGTTTCTTTCCACTTTCTTTGCCTTCTAATTCCTGATCAAAAGCAACCTGCAACTATTACTGATGCTTATCCCGACCAAAATTTGCGTGCTTTATTATGTTGTTGTTTAATGATTAAAATCTGAAACATTAAGACCTTCTTGTGAGCATGCACAACATGCTTTACAGGATGAAAATAGATCTGCTGCATACTATTAAAGCACTCAGAGAAATCTAATATTCTGTTACTTCTTTTCGACTAATATCATACTTTTCTGTAAGCTGCCAAATCTTTGTTTAGCTATCAGAGAGATTGCTACAGAGACGAAATTAAAACCTCAAATCTATTTTCACACACCAAAAGAAAATCTATGAGTTATTTTTATGTTTATGGAGATTGACTAATTAAATGAGAAAACTATAAAGTTGATAAACTTGGCCAAATTTATCCACTGACTTCAGACTGAAAACATTGCCACAGTTTTGGGATGCGTTAATTGCTTGCATAAGTGACAGCTTACAGTTCTGTGCCTGTTAAGTGAGGGTAGTCTGAACTCACCGTCTTTGAAATCAGAGACGTAGACAGGGATTCTCCGCCTTAGGTCTTCTCTGATCCCCCGGAACAAACTACATCTGAATGAACTCTGCAAAAATCAATCATCCACAAATCATTAAATGTTGCCAGGCCTTAGAAAAGCAATTCTCATATCATTCTGCATTCCAAGATACATGATTTAATCCATAATAAATTGCCTACTTTTAAATATAGCTTTGGTATAGATCTATAAAAATTAGTCTAGACTTCAATAGATATACTGGTAACCATTATACTTGTATGAAGTCTTTGTTAGACTACCTGTTTGCAGGATGTATCTATCTTCTTAGCTAAATATATAGCTCCCTCTTCAAAGCTAATGGTCTGTTCATTTCTAAAAATCTATCTTAGCTCTAAATAATGACAATTCCCTGGTACATGTGTGTGGCATGTTGCAGATTTGACTGCATGTGCAGATATATCTAAAATGCAGCTTTAACAAGAATTCGTAATTAGGTTTCAGACCAACTAGAATATTCTGTTGGTGCCATCATATGTAGTAATTATTACTATCTAAACAATCTAATTCAGAGAAATTCAAATGATCTACTTGGCAAAGAGTGCTAAAGGGGCGACTGACAGCATCATAAATTACATATGTATATTTGTTATACCAAAATAAAGGGTTCTTCACCTGTTCTTGATGTTCAGCAGAAAACATGGCTTTCTCCGAGGCCCAGTTCTTTTGTTTCTCTGCCAGAGCGTTGGTGTGAGCCTCCAGGATTTCCTTGAACTCTGGCTCTGTATTGACCTCCAGTAACTTCATACGAAGTTCAGGGTCAGACATGATGGTGGCAAAGGTTCTCCCTGTCTCCAACTCATTCTTTGTTCCTTTCTGCATATAGAAGTACAAATTTAAGAGAATTTAGGGTGATTTAATTACTGCAAACAATATCAAAGTTAGAGAAATTAGGAAGCGTGGTCCTTAATAAACTTCAATCTGAATTTCATCGGCAGATCTTGCTGAGGCTGTATATTTTAATTCCCACAAACTGTTTTCACCTCATTATTAGGATTTGATATTAAGAGCTTTCAGAGTAAATATTTGATCATGTGCAATAGTAATGTTTGTGTTTTTAGAATTGTTCTCTATTGACCCTCTTAACCTCTTTGGTTAGGATCAGTAAATCTTTAATTATTTATAATACTGTAATTCTGTTTGAGATTTCAGAATTCTTTTCTGTGGACCCCTTACCTCTTTGGTGGGGGTCAGGACCACAATAACAAAGTACACCTCCTGACTGGCGGTTCCCAGGTTAGCTGGGTGGTGTAGACGGGCTATCCCTACATGTCTGGTCTGGATGGAGGGTATACTGGCCCTGTCAAAATTATCCACTACGTTAATTCATGTCTACTGGTAAATCTTGGCTACGGCTGGTATTAAATTTAAAAAATAATTAAAGGATAATTAATAATAAACTTAAAGGTGCGAAATTATTAATTTAAGCAGGAGTCAATTTTCAAGGATTGACATTTTTTTTACTGATAAATGAGGACATAATTTTGTTAATTACATTGCATGAGGAAATGTTTCATATTTCTTAATTCATTTCATTATTCATTGAGGATACAAGTTTTTGGTGAAAGGGACCAACAAAAGCCACAAAAATTGATCTACTATAATTTTTTATAATTTCACAATATACATGCAGTAGAATATTGGGTAAAAAGAAGGTGGAAATCTAGTTGTAAGAGAGCAAAAGCTCTGCAGTATAACTATGTATGCTGGGCGAAACAGTGTGGGGTTCTGTGTTCATACTTGCCAATCTTTGTCGAATTGGTTTTGTTATAAATATTTACTGCAGATGCTCAAGTAAAATTTATGCAGCACAGAAATAATACCAAAACAATTTTATTTATGTGTGTAGGAAATGACCTTGACCTCAAAACCCACATTTTTTAAGAGACATCATCTTATCATGCTCCACAAAAAAAAAATTAGAATAAAACTTCAAGAATTTTATTTTCCTGCAAGATAAGACAAGCTTGAAGATGACTGACCTTATAAAAGATTATACATCAAGCTGAAACTAAGCAATGTTCAGAACATTAACTGCAGATGATGGGATAAAATAAGTGTACTAACATACGTGAACATTTATTTACCAGATTTCATCCACACCCCAATTTTTCATCCCACCCAAAATTATGGCCATAAAAACAACCTGCAAGCATCAGGTCAACAAAGTTTTCTTGGGATTTCTATATCTGAGAGTCAGCTGTTTAGTGCAACGGTTTAGTGTATAAATTTGGATTGAAATTTATTGACACATACATGTATAACCAAGTTGAGGTTGAGGTGAAATAGTGTTTTTATGTTGGAGAATGCTTTGTATCAATATCATGGAGACTGTATGTTCGTTTGTTATGTATGTTATGTGTGTGCATGTTTTATAAAATTTCAAACTTCTCAGTACTTTTAAACATTTAAAACAGTGCAAAAGTTGATGCTGTGGAGAAGACTTGCAGTGCTTTGCATAGAACTATCAAAGAGGACGAGAGAAACAAAGAGTAGGCCTTACAAAGCACAGATCCAGTTCTGGTCGTAATCAAAGCCCCCTCCCTCTGATATGCTGGTACACTGAAGGGTTCGACTCAGCTGATGAACTAGAGAAAACATAACATATGGAAAGTACAGCTTAGATGTGAGCAAAGAAATTATCAAACTCATCATAATTTGTATCTAAACAATAAAATATACTGGCAACATATGGCATATACTTTATACTAAAAAGACAAAAGTGCATGTATCAATGTTTACGTACTTTTATATTAATTCCACAGATTATGATTTCAAACTTTAGAATACATACTAGAGTGCACATACAACTGAGCCAAGGTTACTAGGATTGTATACCCAAAAATTCAATTTTTTTTTATCATACATGAACAAAAGTTATAATTATATTGATAACGAAGTCCTACTTGTTACTGACACATTTAACTTTCTGCACAGAAATTATAACTTGAAACTGGGTTTGTTTTTCATTACCAAGGAGAGATGAGCGCACTTTTGAGCCACCTATGCATAATCTTATCAGACACCCACATAATTCACAAATACTAATTACCAGGTAATATGCCTAAAATATTGAAATTGATATCTTTCATATGAAATGTGGTCAAAGCTCACGAGCTCATTTTCTACCAACATGATGACCTTGACATTTTAAGTACATCCCAACCTTGACCTATAACTTACCACAATCGTGTGTGAAGAGAGCTGATCTGGCCTGGTCAAAAGAGTGTTTACTGCCAGAGCTATCAAGCAGCTTGTGGAGAATTTCATCGATGATTTCATCCAAACTGACCTTGTTAAGGTCAAGAATTAAAACTGTCTTTTTGAGAAAGTTTTGGACATCCATTGTTGCTCTGACTTCCATGGAAAAGTCTTTCATAGGCAGTTTCTGCAACATCAAAATCAAATTCAGATTGGGAGATATCTATCTTTCTCTTTCTCTTTCTCTCTCTCTCTCTCTCTCTCTCTCTCTCTCTCTCTCTCTCTCTCTCTCTCTCTCTCAAGGTTAAATCTCTAAAATTTGTTTTATCTGTTGGTATTTATTATTCTTTATATTTAAAACCCAGATGTATATTGGATTTTTATACTTTCCTTAAATAAAACACTAACTGTTAAATATCTTTTTTTTTGGAAATGATAACGAAATACGTGCATTTGTAAATTTTCTTTATCAGCTAGAATCAGAGATATTTCAAATAAAATGTTGCTTCTGAAAACAGCGAGTATTTCGATTTCATGCATGCACTCTAAGTCAAGACTGACAGAACTTTTCACAGATCTTACGAAACTCAGAGGGAAGCCTTATAATTTGCTAATTTCACCTCCTGGTTATTTATTTTGGTCTCTTTCTATCACAAATCGCTTCTCTAAACTCATGTTCTAACAAATGGAAAGAGGAGGGAGTTAAATAAATCGAAAAATGTACTTTTCACATTCTTAGATAAACCACTCAAGCATTTCAAATTCTCGTACAGTAGTTGTAGTTTCATCAGGTGGCTGAGCTATTTCTGTACGGCATCCTATGTAATTAATGCACTTGAGCTTTTAATTCCCTGCATAAATATAGAGAACATTTTTCCTCCTTCCTATTGCAGGACTCTAATATTTCATTGAGAGATATGTTAATCAGCGATGAAATACAGGAATGCATCCTTTTAGATATACACAATATATTTTTCAAATGAATTCGTTTATAACCTACCTCATGCTTGGAGTACATAAGGGTCAATCCCGACTCATCTAGAAATATGAAACATTAACAGTTGAATCAGTCGTTAGCAAACATCATGGATATACATAAACACATGTAAACTATAAACATCAAAAGCAGACTGGTCGTAAAATAGCAACAAACTTATATTTATGATATAAACTTTCGTTTGTTGTTACTTCAACAAAGATCGCATACAGAGTGCAAAAATCAGTTATCAGTTTCATTAATCTCTTTCAAAGTGTGAAAATTCCCGATATGTAATAAAGTGCTATTATCTGACTTGAAAGGATTAACTTTGCAATCATGCAGTTCTTTATGCTCATCAATGCAGATTCTATACGCATAAAATGCAACCCTGTCTGCTAGAAATAAGAGAATTTGACTTTGTAGAGTTGATGCATTTAACATATCTCCATCAAAAGGTTCATCAATTCATTAATATATATAAGTAATTACTTTGCCATTATCCCAGGACTTATAGAAGCCCATTTTTCTCAATTACCTTCATGCAAATTAGTGTGTTTATTACATTGAAGAATTATTTCTTATGATTCTTATTGCATATAATCTAGCCATTTATATTTTATATTCACAGTCATGTACAGTTGATAGTTGGTATCTCAAACTCAGATATCTGAAATACCATGGTATCGTATAATTAACTCATTATGTTGAACTTTAAAAATATCAATCCTTTAGACTTAAGAAGTTTGACAGTATACTTATGTGTATTTTTTATATAGGATCTCCTGTTTTAATTACTTATGAGTCAGATTTAAATCTCGATCATTATAGACTGGCCAGTTAAAAGTGTGTAAATCTATCCCCATATCCACAAGACTCTCTTTGCATTTACATCCAAAGTCAGTTAAAGTGCCCCAAAAATTTTCAAAAAACGGCTCAGAACAGATATCGCAAGAAATGTATAAATTTGGATAGAGCAATATCTGAATGACCAGAAAACACATATATGAGCTCTGGAAAATCAGATATTATATTTTTCAGACATATTTAACAAATCCAGTGTAATTTTAGAAGTGAATTACGTAACTTCATGGAATACTATACAAAATGTAAAATAAATTTTTATTGTAGCATTCAAAATAGTGTTTTAAGTAATAATACTTGATGCAGATAGAGTAACTATCCAATTAAAAACCATAGTTCAATGGAAAATTGACTATCAATTCTAAAATAGTCCATTTACCACATAGTATCTGTAAGGTAAAAAGTAAAAAAATGTTGTCTTATAAGAAACTTATTTTATTTATTCTTTTTTAAAACTTACATACTAAATTCAACAGAGAATTATGCATCTGCTTTCATTTGTATACCTTTTACGAAGAGATTTTTAAGTTTTTGTTATGTTGAAACTCAGAGGAAATATTTTTTTGAGACATTTTTTTTTTGGTCTTCTTTGTAACGTAATTCACATTAATTCTTTAAAGTGCAAATCAATACGTTTTTTTATGATTAAACAGCAGTATTTTTACAAATGAAACTATGGGAAATAAAAAAAATATATTGCAATACCTATGCAAATGATAAAATATATCTCCAAAGTGTTATGATTGTTTCAAATCAGATTATGGCACATTTCACATATCTTGTTAAATATCAGGGGAATTCAAAAGCTGCATGTTCTTAAAGAACATAATAACTACTTACTTACAGATAATAAAGCAATATTTTCTTGTGTCCATATAAATTTGATGGGAATGGGCAATGAATTATATTTCAAAATAAGTCTGTAGAATAAAACAAGCAACGTAACGTAATTCACAAACGAAGTTGTAAGAGTCAATATGGAAATAAAAATAAAAAGTAAATAAAGTTAACTTATTGAAGGGATTTTAATAGTTAATCACACAAACTTTGAACTTTTCTTCATATATTTCAGAAAATTTAAGCATATTTCTAGTCTCTTCCTGCTATACTGGATCGTTCAAAGAGCAAAGAATATCACTATTTCTCTGTACTAGGAATCCAAGTTTTGTCTGTCTGTTCGGGCATTTAAAGGACTTTTCCCCACCTATCATAAATGTGATATGATATCCCTGGTCTTATTCGATAATTATTTCAACATACAGTGTACTATAAACCTTCGTACATGGTGGCAACATGCACGCATCTACTTGATACTTGCGTTCACCTAATCACCAACAATATAATTATATGTTCCAGTGCTTGCTTTCTGTAAAACTGTTGGTAGGGGTGTTACCCTCACTGCCTTGCCAAGGAACAGAGCTCATACAACAAGTTACCCACTTTTTGCAAGCCACATGGTACCAAATTGATGTTTTTGAAACTTGCGTCCCGGAAACATGATCTGCACGGCTATTACAACTCACAACCCCCCCCCCCTCCCCCACCCCGTGAAATAACAGCATAATAACCTCTTTTTTGCGATAGTTTTCTCTAACCTTTGGTCTTTTTTGTTCCCAGGATTTCTTTTAAAGCTTTGCATATTTCATTCTAGTCATTATATTAAATTAAAACAGTAGTTATGTTTGTTCGTGAATTACGTTACACTGTTGTAAATTACGTTACACTCTAATATAGACTTATACCTCATTTAAACACCAAACGAATCAATGTTTCATATTTATGATATCAAAGTTTAACCTTTATTCTTCATTCTCAATATAAAATTCCAATAACATCATTAAAAACCAAAAAGTTTTCTTCAGTCACAAATAAGCATAATCACACTTCTGATGATTACGTACACAACTGTAGTAGTCAAAATGGTTACCGCATGTAAACTTTCTTTCTACAAGTGCGTGTATGTTAAGCGGTGTCAATGAATAAAGATTCATGGTGATTTTGCCCCCCTTTAGGATTATTTTACAATATAAAGTATATCGGTCATAACGTAATTCACTGTAACGTAGTTCACAGTCTTGACTTTTAATCAGAATACGAAATAAAACTGTGGCAGTTAGAAGCATTTTGTATGTAGTAACAATGATAGGCATCAGTGTGTACATCAGTCTGGATAGTTGAAGTTTGTAGCATTCAGGAACTGTTTGCAAGATTGCGTAACGTAATTCACAATTTAATGTAAATATGGAAATTTTTCGAAATTTGTTATTCTTTTTTCAAAAATGGTATCTTTTGTTAGTGAGTCATAATTTTTTTCATATTTTTGTAACTTTGTGATCAGTTTTATCCATTTAACCTCACGGTAAACGCCTATTACAATTTCATTATTGATGCAAGAAAATCGTAACGTAATTCACAGCATTAAATGGGACACTCAAATTTTGGATTGTATTTTTTTCTTCGGCCAACAGGGAGAAAATTATAGACAAAAAATGTAAAGTCTATCCCCTGAGCATTATAATATTCATCACTTTGCTTCCTATATTGGTGCTTTTAGATTATTTTTTTGTACCTAAATACGACCACTCTCGTTTGTGACATCTGGTTTTGATCAAATTTGGCTTATAAATTCTTTATTTTAGTACAGTAAATGGGATTAATACATCGTAATATCTTAGTTCATAAGTCAGTCATACCTAGATATTAAATTTAATCCCCTTAAAAAATTAAAGATGGAGAATTTTGTTTTCAAAAATCGCTTGTGACAACGAAAACTGGTTTTGGGGCACTTTAACTGACTTTGGATGTTTAGATGAGAACATGTACATATCAAGTTGAATAGGAATTTTGTCTCATCAAAAATGCTTTACATCAATGTATATTCAGGCATACATGCAATAAATAGAAAAATAAGTAAAGGCAAAAAAATAATGACTGTCCTGTACAGATCACTTGACTTGCCTTGGAGTTTTGTTTGCAAACTTGAATCTAACAGAAACAGAAATACATAGAGAATAACTATTCAATATACCTGCATTGCTGTCTGATACTAGAGAGGATAAATCTATAAAACAACCCTCTGTAGGGCATTTTTATATTTTCCAAATTATCTCCCCTTAAAAAGGAGCCTGCATGGCCTTCAATTTGAAAACATTTGAAAGCACTTCACCCAAAGACGTTCTGTGCCAAAATTGGTTGAGAATGGGGCTGTGACTCTTGAGAAGATGAAAATATGAAAATTATGACATTGATAATGACCTACTGACTTGTACAAGATAAAAAGGAGTACCCTTACCAAAGTAAAATTATTGCTGCAACAATGCCGCAATATTGCGGCAATACTGCAGCAACACATTTTTGTTACCAGAAACAAGATTTTGAGACTCGTGAAATGTTGCCGCTAGCTGCAACAACTTCTGGTAACATTTTGGCAATACTGCTGGAGTGTTGCTGCTAGCGGCAATAACTTCCGGCAACATTCTGGCAATACTATTAGAGTTATTTCTGTAAAAAATTATATGAACATGCACTTAGAGTATTGCCACTAGCTGCAACGACTTCTGGCAATATTCTGGCTACACTCAGTATCATACTGCCAGAAATAATTTTCTGGTAACATCTACATGTATTTGATCATTTAAATCATGAACTAATTTATTCATAATATATATAATTCGATCTGGCAATACTGCTAGGCATCATATTTGATTTCTGCTTTAATTATAATTTAAGGAGAAGCAGATCGAGCAGTGGAGGGGGGTTAAAAAACTGTCAATTATTTAGTTATGATTTCAGTTATAACACCTCAAAATTTGCCAGAAGTTTACCACAAACTTTTCTTTTTCCTCTGATTTATTATGCTTACTGAGCTTGCAAAAGCTTAAGCAGAATTTAGACTTATAAGATTTTACACATTCAGCACAAGTCTAAAACTGTCAATTATAATTGCATGAATTGCTTTTGTATACATATTTTTCCCAAAAAGAATTATAATAAGTCGAAAAAATTAAATCTAATAAATATTTTATGATTAAAGTCTTATTCTAAGAAAGTCTCAATTAAAAATATCCAGTGATATTCCCTTCAATGGCATAAAACTGTTATGCATGGTTACGATGTACTGTTTGAATCAGCCCCCCCCCCCCCCCCCCCCCCCCCGCAACTCATGTTTTACGTGAATACCGACCTGTCTGTTCTTTTGTAACGGTATATTTTTATTTAGTTAAAATATCAGTCTACATAGATTTGAGCATCTAAACTGCTCGATGCATGTTGAATTAAGAATTTTCGTATGCTGTTTGTTTCCACTTTTACTTTCGTTTCAATATTAAGTTACGCGCGCGCTGATTGGTCGATCAAATCGCTAGCCGCCAATTTTCACATTCGAAGCTACCATGTTGTCTGCCATCCTGCCATCACAGTGATCACTGGAGATGGTGAAATGAATGAAATACGGGAATTATCTGTAAATAAGGTTAAAAAAATACACTGTCAATGGAGTGTTTATCTGGAAAAAAAAATCAACGGCTGAACTGAGGACGAACGAATCGAGTGTTGACATCGTGTTGACATCCCCTGCACCAGCCACCATCTGCATGAGCACGTTTTTGAAAAAGTAAGTTTAGCAATAAAAATATATTCATTGAATGGCAGTTTAAACTTATTTGTTATAAGAATATAAACCGAAAGACTGAGATCTACCATTATACCAATGGGTTTAACACTGTTTAAGAACCATGCGCGGATCTAAAATTTTATTCCGGGGGGGGGGGGGGGGTTCGACGGTTATTTGAGTTTGCCAGGGGAATGGGGTCCGAGGCATATTTTTGGTAATTTTATAATCTAATTTAAAAAAATTTGAACGGGGAGGTGGTCTTGACCCCCCCTGACCCCCCTTGAAACCGCAATTCTGAAAACAATTGCCAATGTGCTTATATGAAATCCATTTATCTTCCCAGTAGGTCTGCCATGGGTTACACAGACCTGAAGAAAACCATGAAAAAAGCTGTCATCTTACTAATTAAATGAATGGTGAAAAGCTGTCACCTTACTGATTAAACGAATGGTGGAACTGGCAACCAAAAAAGAATGATGACGTAATTTGTTTAAGATTATGGAGAGGAACATATACACAACAGTGCTGAATTCCAATGTGGATATTGTTGTGATACTCTGATAGCTGTTTTTGTGATTGTTTATGTGCGAAATCAGAATGCCCACGAGGCTGTCAAAAAAAGGACATTTGGAATGCCTAGGACGAATGCCTTGATCAGTCGTAATACAGGAAGTGGTTGTACAGGACTTGTGAACTATATGGTTTGAGCTTTGCTTACGGTAAACAGTGAACTTTTGTCCATATCCGTCTGTGCGCGTTGTGTCAATCCGTCTGTGCGCGTTGTGTCAATCAAACTACAATACGTGTTAATCTGCAGCAATTAATTGTCACTGATTGGCCGAGTACTTTAAGTCAAGTTTCATCATGATTTGTTCATCATATTTGTGTTTATTGTATTTATGTGTTAAATTTAAAGATTATTAATTTTAACTGGTGTCCTTTATAAGCATGTTGAAATTCCAGTTTCAGGTCTCTAATGTTATACTTTATATTTTTAATTCAATACTTATTTTGTGCATGTTACATTGAATAATATAATTTTTTTACTTCTGTAATATTGTGTAATCACAAACTGTTTTTTATTTTTGAAAGTCTAAATTTAATGTAATGCAAAATGTTAGTCTTGTAACCTTTTTGCATCTTTTAAAAAATAAAACTGTCATGGCAATTAAAGATTTTTTTTTCATTTTGGTTGTAGATTAATATAATATACATGACTGCTTTACTGTATACATTTATTATTTATAAATATTGCATATTTTGTACCATTGATGCCAGAGCACAGAAAATGCATTGAACCAATATTTCTGCAATGTCATTTTTCTTATGCAAATGTATTGCCAGAAAGGTGTTGTCGCAACAATGTGTTGCAGCAAAACTTTTGCGGCAACATCTTTCTGGCAATATTGCCGCAATCTCATTTGCATACGAAAAACGCTACTGCAGCAACATTGCCGCAATGTATTGCCAGAAAGGTGTTGTCGCAACAATTTGTTGCAGCAAAACTTTTGCGGCAACATCTTTCTGGCAATATTGCCGCAATCTCATTTGCATACGAAAAACGCTACTGCAGCAACATTGCCGCAATGTATTGCCAGAATGTTGCTGCAGTATTGCTGCAATAATGCCAGAATGTGTTGCCAGAAGGTCAATATTTTGGTAAGGGTAGCTTCAGGTCTGTAGCTTCCGGTTTGAAAAATTATTGTCCATCTGATTTTTTTCAGAATGGGAGCTACAGAACTTCTAGGTTGTACATTTTAATTTTTTCAGACCAGGAGCTACAGACCTGTGGCTAAAAAGCCATCACAATGCAATATCAAAAATTCATAATATGGTTGATATCCACCACGCGTTGAGGCAAATGTGATAAAAACAACTGTCAGTATTACAACATTGCCAAAACATCTTTATTTCATCAAGTGCTAGCAATTTATACAATGGTTTTTTATCATCACTTGCTTTTTTCTAGCACATGGCATGCAGGTGTCATTTTAGAATTTGAAACAAGTTATTTGACTTTGTAGATGTATGATTAGCGAACTTCCATTGCTATGAAATTAAAAAATCTTGATTTCTATCACAATTTCGCTGTTGGTTAAGGCATTTGTTAGTGATATGTCACAGATCTCTTTAAATATGCAGGAAGGAAATGCCTGAGTATAACAATTTTTGATTTTATAAATTTTTTTTTACTTTAAGTCTAAGTTTATATGGCACTTAGCAACATTGTTAAAACAGGGATTATACTAGTATCTTAAACAGAGTGTTCTTAATTCCTTATCAATTTTTCTATAAGTGTCCCATTTGACCTTATTGTGGAACAAAGTCACTTGTGCATGTACAAATTTATTGCCGAGTGTGTACGTCATACAGGTATGGCATCAAAACCTGGTTCTCTATATCATCACCTAACCATCAATGTCACTGGCAGGTTTGCTTCAGTTGATGCAAGACCAATTTCAGTAAGCTGATCTTTATTAATATAACCATGTAATAAAGCAATTGCGGACTTTTAGGGGGGACTGAATCTGACATGTGTACAATAAGGAAGGGACTATATTCCCTTGTTATCTTGTTTGCATGGTAATAAATGTATCAGAAGAAAGTAAAACATGGACACTTTCATCTATAAATATATATCGTTATGTGGACACTGACCAAAACATCACATAGTGCATTGACTACCACTTAACCTCTAGATATCCTTGAGATCGAATTTACCTGGGAACTAATTTCCTTGTGACAAACACGTGAAAATCTACAAATACCTCATCCAGAGTCCGACGAAGATTTTTTTGTTTGCTAGGAGTGTTCAAGGCTTATACAAATCTAATAAGTCTGATTTTTCAGGGGTTCCAGATTCCCCGACCCCCACCCCCAACCTACCTTTTTAGACCTATAATACACATAAACATCTTTATTTCAACATTTCTCTCCTCTCTCTCAACATCAACAAACAATGCATGACTTCACCAATATCCGAGATATTTTTTTTTAACTTGGCCTCAAAATCAATTTTGCAAAAGCTAATAGGATTGGAGGTTGTAGGATACTGTCCTCTCTATTTGTTTACAAGACGTTTTCTGTCACTGATTGATTTGTTTTCTTACCATCGTCAGAGTCTGTGGTCTTCCAGCTCGTTCTATCACTACACTTCCCATCCTCTGGATTCACAAATAAAAGACAAGAAAACATGCAGCAAAATAAATCTTCTACACACTCAGCATTTCTAGCTAAATCTAGATAAATAACTGATTTGAAATCAAATTTTGACTTTGCACTACTAAAAAGCAAATGAAAACTCAGAAAAGTGCATTTCTCTATATATTAATGTACACTACAAAAATTAAACTCAAAATTCTTCATAATGAACTGCTACAATATTCCACTAAAACACTCACACATCATTCATTGACAATTAAAAAATCCTACAATTCAAGTTCATGCAACTATACCCCCTCCCCAAAACTCCTAAACGAATTGAAAACTAAACAACTAACGGTACGAGTATATTTTTTTCATAACTGCTGACTAGCAAATCATATTTTACAGGCATGAATGAATCTCGCTTATACTGATTAAACTTTTAAGAGTGAGATATTTTGCCTTGCCTAAGGGCAAAATAAAAATATTCACAAGAAATTAACAAATGTCTTAATTACAATTTTCATTGTTTTTGACACCTAAACATTAACTTTTGACCTCACCTTAATCCTAAAAACTTATAGACCCCAAGATCCTCAATTTAAAGTTGATGAATATTTAATGACGCTTAAATTAAGAAAAGGAAATTCATTTCTGACTTATAAATAACATAAATAAATTTTGATAATTACCTGTTATGTAAGTGATTAAGATTTGGTTTTATTGTAAACTGACTAGTAAATATATTATGTAATATTGTACAGTTCACTTAGCCTATAATCAGAAATAAGGGAGTGTCCACATTGTCTCGATCATCTACATCTAATTACCTATGTATGGATCGTCAAACTTGATGCCGCTAATCGTGCTCCGACTCCCAAACATGGAGTTCTTGCGCTGGTTGGGTGACAGGTGGTTATTCCCGCTAGGCTGGCTGTTCAGGGTGGCTGCTGGAATAGCCCCATCACTCTTGTGTCTTCTCCGGGGGGACTCCGGACTGGTCAGACTTTCCCCGGGAGGAACCAGGGTGTTTCCCGACATGTCTATGGCCAGAGTTTCTGGAGACTCGGGGTTGGGTTGACTGTTTTTTCGGTGGTAGGGTGGCGGTGGTCCTTCATCATTGTAGCAGGCCACAGTTAACTCAACATCTTGTGTTAATGGAGTGTTCTCCATGGTTCAATTTTAATTAAATCTGTAAAATTAAATAACACCTTTAAAATAATCAAATATGAACATGACGAATTCATTTATAAATTAAAGCTATCCATTTAGGATTGTTATGACTTCAATGGTTCAATTTCAGAATGATTTATCCCCATTTCTTCATGCATTTATATAATTTTTTACTTAACTTTCATCAGCAACGTTTATACTCTACTTTAAATTATGTCAAAATGTTCCATAATGAAAGCATTATACACATCTAGTAATTGAATAACATAAAATATAATTTTCAATCAAAATTTTAAACTTTATAACTGACAAAACCTTGAACTATGATAAAATTTAAAGTACCCATAAAAATAACAGTTGATTAACTATAAACTAATGATTTCTTCAGACTTGCCTTTTACAGTCACTGAAAAGATGGTCAAAAGATGGTCAAAAGGTCACAAAAAGGACACCCATAAAAAGAATCCCTTTTACTAGCTAGACACACTTTCATCAACTAAATTATATGTAAATTCAAAACAAAAAATTACGGCTTATATATATATATACACTGGCATGTAGCTATTTCAACTTATATGATAAATGACCTATGTAATTTATTGCTCCTTACATTGGAAACACCTAAAAAACAAAAAAGATATGTATGTATGGCCTTGACAGTCAGGCACATTTCATGGCTAGCTAGCATGTCATTTTACATGTAAACATTTGTATTCTCCAGGTATCTAATAAAATGTATCATATATGGTAGTCCAACACTTCAACCTGGAGACAAGACATTTCAGTCATTCATTAATCCCCCAAAACATTAATTCCACCCTTTGCCACATTTATACTATAATTTGAGCGAATTTCATAACTCCCTATATACTGTACAGGTAATTGTATGATCCGCTTGCTTATAAACACAGATGCACTTCAATTGAATCTTGTCATTTTTTTTCTTCATCAAATAACAAGATTCTCCTGCAAATTAACTGAATTGGAAATTACACCGTAAAAATCTGCACTCATTCATTCACTGAACTGTTGGAAATGCTCAACGCCAATGTGAAAAATAGTCATCAAGTGCAAGATTTGTGGTTTTACCCAATTTTTTAATTATTTTTTTTTAGAGGGTTGACATACACAAGTCTAGGGTTCTAACCAAATTAAAACCATATCATATATATATATAACAGGTTATAATAATGTAGCGACTGATGTTTAAGTGTTAATTACACTAATGTTAATTAATGATTTTTTTTGAAAATTATATAAAAAATATTTTACCAATATAAGAAGCATACGGTACTTTAAAGACTGATCAACATAATAACACATACTATAGGTATAAATCTATATGAAATTATTGTAAAGTTCATACGAATCTTTATCTACTTAATGAAAATAACATCTTGTTTACAGTATAGTTTAAAAACGCTATATAACCACCAGCAGGAAGGGTTTGACAATCCTAAACCAACGTCCGCCTAAAAATCCCGTTATAAATAAAACAAGTTCAATATGCTGACATGATTTGAAAGCATGACTTATACACTGTTGTAGCTAAAATTCAACAAGTCGGCGAATACAGGTACTAAACGTCAAACTCACGTACAACTCACAGAACCCCAAAGTACACATATATAACATATGATACGTTACCTCTTCTTCACTTAGTTCCCAACTTATTAATTAGATCTTATTCACTAATTGAGAGTGTATATCCATTTCGTAAAGAATCACCTTGTATAAAATAACGGACCGACCACGTGTTTCGCTCAACACCCAAGTGTCGCAATATACATGGCCCCTTTAAAGCTCCCTAAATCACACCGACTGCTCATCTGGTTCCAATAGACAGGTATATATATTAGATTGGCATCGAACCGAAATCCCACGTTTAATGCCACTTCCGATTCAAGTCAGTACGTATACAATGCACCCCTTCTCTTTGTTAAAACACACCGGCGGATCCCGTTGATATTTTTCTATCTGGCAACCGCTGCAAGCCAGGATGCAAATGTATAAGTGATCACCAAACAGACCTTGTATATATATTAACGTTCACAAAGCGTAACAAGGAAACACATCCTTAGGGGGTTCACAACACGCCGGGGTGACTAACGCTCAAAATGGACGTACATGGCACTCAATAATTTACCTTTCGTCTTACATTCAGTGACATCATCGAAGGTAAACAATTCTATTTCACGGTTTAATCAATTTCTAAATCAAGTTAATCTAATTCAGCATCTCTAAATGAAAGGGGATTACAAAAATTCTTGAGCAAAATGTTTTTACAGCACAGGAGCTATTTTAACACGATGTGGGTCTTGCCTTTTCAATTACATAATAAACGTTAAATTCCTCCTTCACGGAAACAAAGGGAAGTTGAAAGGGAAGTTTATCGACATCGTTTACCGTGACAAATGATATAAAAATATTTTCCCCGCCTCTATACTTGCCAGCTAGACTTTCCGCCCCCAGGTTTTCTGTGGATCACTTCCAACGTGTAGTAATAAAAAAAATATCAAGTGGTTAAAGTATCATTTCAACTAAAAACTCTTTACTTCTGTATCGCTGCTAATTGAAAGCTTGTTCATTTCACATCTGTTGACTACAGTGCATTTCAAAAGTAACGATCTAATTAGCGAATTAGTACAACACTGTAGCAGATAGAGTTCAAACTCCCCCAAAACATAAAAAAATTCCCTTGGTGTTGGTCTAGAAAAAACGTAGGTATACATACTTCGAGGGGGAATCTTCCATTACTTAAATCATTTTCTTGAGAAACCGCAAAACCACACAATGGACATTATTTACTGCTGTTCAAGGCGACGTCATTGCAATGAAGTTTGTTTTAACTGTTTGATTCATTGATTTTTTAACGGCATTAAAAGATGTTTCATTCACATTTTCTTTGTTGATCTATAGCTAAAATGATCACAGTTTAAAGGTACATTTAAACCTACACAAACCATGAGCATAATTCTACACAGAAGGTATGTACATGTATGTTAAAGTTACATAAATGATTGATTGTTGTTTTTATTCAAATTTGAAGTCAGAGTTCGTGCCATTTGTATGGATGTTTTTTAAAAATGTTTTCCTATTTGCGACATAAAAACAACACGAAGAAAATCAACACAAGAAACAAAGCTCGGCCTGGAAATTAATTTGCATTAACCTTCAATCTAGTTTGATAAATTCTTAAGGATCTTCCGCGCGAAAACCGTCTTTACAGTAACAGTTAAATGCTAATTTTTTAGCGATCTATGGGAAAATTCGGGTTGACAGATTGGCGCTGGTTTTGGACTTCTTAGTCTTATCAATAAAAAATATGCCATAGCTAAAATCTTTAGATCTTATCTAATTAAATGTATCACAATTATTTTATAAAATGCCCCATACATGCCTCATAAACCCAAGAAAGTGACGAGTATTTTTTTTACAGTGCATTTACCATGTGTACAAATCACCATACTATTAACTAATTAACTGAATCCCAGAATTGTGATTTACACATACATGTATATATATATATTTTAAAGTTCGTTAATTGTAACGATAATTTAAAAAAAATGTTGATGTACCTTCATAACCCTCTGTGAAAATAATTTCGCTTGGTCCCAAAATTAACGCAGTTTGAAAAAAAAAATCAAAGTCCCAATTATTTTCAAAGGGCGTATTTTTTAAATGTGCGTTGCCACAGCGCCATTCAAACCAAACTTCAAGTGAAATTTTAGAGGCAAAAAAATGTTTAGAATCAGTAGTTCAGAGAAATCTAGGATATCAAAGGTGTTCGATCGTTAGGTACATGTAAGAAAGTCAACTAGAACCCAATTTTTATGTGCCAAGAATTACAAACAAACTGCTAAACGATTTGTTTCTCACCCCTTCTCTACACACCGATATATCAATATGAAAATCAATATCAAAGTTATACGACACTACAGCGCCAAATGACCTATCGTAACTGGTGATAAAAAATTGAAAATTGTTAATGCTCAGCAATTCACCGATTTACTACCTGTTATGTATATAGGTATGTAAAATTCCTCAAATAATACCCGATAATCACATCCGGTATTTGAACCAAATTTTCATGATCATTCATGGTTTGAAATGGCGGTTTTTTTTTACGATTACCTAAAGTCAAATAGACCCTGTCAATCAACAATGCTTCACAGATATAAGTATATCTGATGAAGAATTTATCTGATTTTCGATATGAGATTTTATTGTTGGCTAGCTGGGAAGGACGCACATCGATTGAAAAGAACTATTCTATGTTTAAGATTTGGGATTTGTAATGAACATCTTACACCTTTAAACAAATAGAAAAACCCAGCAAAGAGCCAGCCTTATGCTGATGACATTTATGGAAAAGGATGTCCAGAAAAAACAAACCTTTCCCTTTTACATTTGTCAGTTGCAGTTTAGCAATAATTGATTTATCCTAACAAAACCCGCAAAAATCATTTACCCTCAATTAAAAGCTTCTTGAACTAATGATTACGAATCGGATTATCTATCTAATCAATAAATGCGTGTAAGGACCAAATGATACTCTGTCCCAGTTGACCCCATTTGACCCCCCTCCCCGGGTCAACCCTGTTGGCAGAACCGCTTCCGAATATACTACATTGATACATTAGTAGACAATATTTGACTACATTTTTAAGACTTATTTACTAGTATTTTTTTTTCATAAAACAGCAATTTATTAATTCCCTTGATCGAAAATTGCATAAATTTGTTTTATGAAGAAAAAAATCTCAGTCAGTAAAGTCATAATTCGAGAAACAGGATTTACACATGGATTTCATTGTTTATTTTTCGTTTTCAACAAAAGAAAAAAAACCATTGATCAATTATAGCCATGAGTACAAAAAGTATTGTTGTATACATCTTTTTGTCAACAAATCGTATTTAAGAGGTTGAACAATCTTAATTAAAATTTGCTTGTAACATTGCAAGGAAATTGATCTTACAAACTGTGCAATTGTAGACGAGTACCAAAAGAAACAATTTCTACTTTCTTCTTTTCTTTAAGCTAACGTTAACGTTTTTAATTAAGTTTATGGTTACGTTCAATCTGCGGTTAAAGGACACATAAATCAGAAAAAGGCCAAGGAGCCACATCGCTCACCTGATCAACACTGTCCATAGGCCACAACGCTCACCTGATCAACACTACCCATAGGCCACAACGCTCACCTGATTCAACACTGCCCATAGGCCACATCGCTCACATGATAAACACTGACCATAAGCCACACCTGACAACCAAAGTAGTTTTCCGAAACCAAAAACATTTTCAATATAAAATAACTTAAAGTATAAATAGCGTTAGAATGCGAGAAAATGAGAAATTCAATATTTCATCATATATTTTCAAATTCTAAAAACTATTCTTTACTTGCATAAGCTGTATTTATTAAACAGCATTGGTATATTTATTGGTTTGTAATTGATGCATCCTGTCTTTTTGATCAGTAGGCTCATATTTACATATTAACATACACAGGTCTGAAAAATCTATACACCTCCCCTAAAAGATGAGTTATTAAAATGAGTTAATAAAAAAAGGGCGAAGTTACATATTTTGTACAGAAGAAAGAACACTCTGTTTATACATCGCAGATAAAATGAAAAATATATATGAAAAAGAAAAAAATTGCCCCCAGTATTTGGGTCTTTTTTAAAATTATATCGGTTAAAAATAATTGCCATTCGTTTGTCACAAAAACTGTTTGGATACGAAGGGAAAAAAGAAATACAAACTCGGAGAGAGAGAGAGAGAGAGAGAGAGAGAGAGAGAGAGAGAGAGAGAGACTCACCATTGAAGAAAAAATCCGGTTTTGCAATATAACTGATATATAACACGAGGGCTTTCCTCTGGTAGAAAAACAAAAAGGATTGGTCCCTAACGCATCCAATTGTCCTTATCTACCCACACTCCATTAATTACACCAACGTGCAAAATATCGACTTTGATGGGTATTAATGCAATTTATAAAACATCAATGGTCCGAATGCAGTTTGGATGATATAATTCGGAATCTAGACATGCACCCTTTATTAGTCAACAAACAATCGATAATGACATGTAAATGTAATTTACCGACAAATTAATCTTTCATACCGCACTAATTAATTCGAACCGATATTCCTTAAAGGCCAAACTGCCAAATACCCCTTAACTTCATTATAAATATTAATTTCGGAATTATTGAAGATTTTTCCCGTATCACGTACAGTATACTTGATCATGCAATCGAATCAGGTAGCCTTGATTGAACCTAGACCAGTATCTTATACAGAAGCAGAAATGCACAAGACTCATGTCAATTTATTAGGTATAAGTAAACTGTTTTACCTGGTGTAAAGATAATCCATATCACACATGAGAGTCACCGGCTGATGCACATAGAGTAACAATGGTGCGAAGGATAAATTGATGTTCAATAAAAAAAAGAATAGTTCGTCACCGCCACCGCGAAATCAAGATGGTATATGCTTTCCGAATCAATATCTATAGCAAGCGTCTGTAGATGTCCATTTAGCTAAATATACACCGTCCTTCGTTCTGTAAACGACTTGGTAAGTTTTCTTGACAGCAGCTGAAAGTATGCGATGTTCCTGTCAGTTTCCGAAAGTTTGTCCGCGCCAATCATCGAGTTCTGCCCAAGTCTGATTGACAACACTGTGTCGAGCGAGACGCTTGATTTAACCCCCACCCGACAAATTCAATAAACAGTTGTGTACAACTCCGCTAAACGATCACTCTCCTGACTGAATTATTTCTTTCTCTCCCTAAGCTCTTTTGTTAATCTGGATTAGCAGTTTGCTCCTATATTTCCGATTCAACTGAGGATTTATCGGAAATCCTTAGTGCTTTGATATTAATGGCGCATGAATAACATATGATCGTAAAACTCTTGCGGTTTATAGTTGAAAAAGTGAACCAATTCACGAATAGGGAGGAATGCAATTTTAACAGAATTAAAGAAACCTGTTAGATTGTCCGTACCTCACCACACGGAGGTGCTACGTGTTGTGGTTGTCAGCTTTCTAGGAAATAAACTTGAAGCAATAGCAATTATCACCCACTCAGTATATATGCAAATGACATGTTATAATGTGGATAACACACACACACACACACACACACACGGGTTTAGACAGGCTATGTGTAGTTTTGAGACCATCAGTCAATTTCAACAGATTTCTCCTCTTTAAAACTACCTAATTTGCATGATACATGTACATGTAACTATCTGAGGGCTCTTTATCTCTTAGACATGTATATTTATAGAAATTATATTGATATTAATACTCTATGGTATTTTTGAAGCTTAAAGAAGAATTGTTACTTGCAATTGTGGTTGATCTTTTTTAATGCATATTTTTTTCTCCAGTGGTATTTCCATTTTGATATTCGATTCAGTCTGGAGCAATTACAATTATCGACAAAAATGGTGATTCTGTACCGTGTTACAAACATTACATAGATCGAAGTTCTAATTGGCTTTTTTAGAGGCACTATCATATTTACTGAAAATTATACCACGATAATGTCTCATTTGAGAAACCCTGATTGTAGAAAGTTTTATGAGTTTCGAGGCATTTAGAATGGAATGTCGATTATTTTCGACAAATATATCGGCAAACATTTGATTGAGAAGACCATGGAGCGCAATAACGCTAGTAACATCGCAATAACGCTAGTAACATCGCTTTTCTTATCAAACCTGATTTGTTATTTTACGAAGCAAGTGGTGGATGAAAGTATCTATCAGTTCTTTTAATTCGTCAAGATTTCTAGATTTAATCGCTACAGCTGTTTTAATCATTTGCAGCTGAATTGCTCCAATCTAAAATGTTTAGATTTATGGAGGCCGATCTGTCGTTCTGTGTTTCATCCAAAAGATGGTCAAAACAGATGTAGCGCAGTTTTTTACAGATAAATAATGGATTTATAATTGGTGAAAAGATGAACGGGTCGTGCCACAAAATTGTTGAAATTTAGAGGCAGTTTTTCGTATTGTTCTTTCTTCAACGTTAAATAATATATGCATGTCTCAAATATATCACAAAGACACACGAGGGGGGGGGGGGGGGGGGGGCAAATACAGTTTGTAGTGAATACATTTGATACAGGAACACAGGAGGATTGTAGTGAATGCATACACGTAATTTTAAATAAAGCTAACCCCTCTCTTCTGAATTTTTAGAATTTTGAACAATGTTGCTTCTATTTTGGAACATGCCACTAAATAATTTCAATTCTCATGACATTTTGCATGTTACGATATGATAAATATCAAGTGCATTTTGGATGTAAATCTGATGATATGACAAAACAAAATCTCCAGCGTTCATCAACAAACGTGAGAATATGAATATTTCTGATTTGTCATTATAAAAGACTCGTTAGAAGCATTTCGTAATCTTTCACTGTGATAATGGATTCAATACAAACGTGTTCTTTAGTATTCATCGCTTCATTGATGAACAAAGCAGAGGCAAATAAAATGTACCCGAAGAAAATAAACCACAAAATTATTTTCCTACTTGCATGTATTTTGACAATTTTAAACAACATCATTTAATGTCCAAAACATATATATATATATATATATATATATATATATATATATATATATATATATATATATATATATATATATATATATATATATATATATATATATCTATACTTTAAGGTATTTAAACACTGCTCTAGGCACAAGTAAACAATTCCTAGTTGAACTGATATAAAAGGATGGAAAAAGGTTTGCCTTGCTAAATCTCTTATCAATAATGTACTTTCGAAAAATCTGAAAATTGAAATGAAGTGTTATAATGTACATGTATGATAGACAAATCCCTTCGACTAGTACATAGCCTTTTCCACTCTGTGCATTCCGTGATATCTTGTTACTTGATATTTTCCCTTTTGGATCACCATTTTCTATTTCTATCTTCAAATATTTACATTTTTCAGTGTCTTTGTCTGTGATAACACTGCGAATTGTAATGTACAGTGCAATAAATTCAAATGACGTATTGTTAGAGCGCAAGTGGGGTTTGCATAATTAATTAAAAGAAATGAAAATCACATAAATATGTCATTCGTGCAATTGCTGAAAATCATATAAATTTAAGTAATAAGAAACTATTATTTGAATATCATGATGTGATTATTTCGGTCTGATCACAGAGCCCTTTAATAATTCGTATAATCATACAGTATATATCATATTTATCATATACATGTATAATGTACCACATAATAACACTTACAGTAAAATGTTGAGGGTATATATTTTGATCATCAAATGTTTCATATTGAAAAGTAACATTAAGATATTTTGAAAGCACAACGAGGCTAACAATACGATACAATTCAGTACGTAAAAAGTTCAATACACACACATGTTCCAGTATAGCTCTTTATTGTTCTACCTAGCGATTAAAAAAAAAACTTCAATGACAGCTGCAGCCAAATTGCAAACAAGTATTTTGCAAAAAATGTACCAATACTTTTGAAACTGAAAAAGACACTGATCGCAAAACCCGCATCGAGTCCCTTGCATGCATATACAAGGGACTTGTGAGTTTGTTTTTCATACTTTATTTCCCAGCATATAAATATACAATAACATTGAAGGTCAAAATATACACACTGATCAATGTATTCATACATGTACAAGAAGAAATAATTACAATAGCGTAATACATTTTTTCATCAATATCCATATTGAATACGGTATGTACATTTGCAATTTGTGATTACAAAGCAGATTTTTTTCCATGATGTACTAATTTGCGTTTTATTTTGGCATGGATTTTGATTCTTCAAAACATTTTATACACATTTTGTTTGTAAAGCTAATATGTAAACGGTGTGACCGTTGGACCGAGCGCAGATTTAACAGAGTGTAGTCTGATTTTTGTATAATAAAATCCATTTAAAACGCACAGAGTAAGATCCGCCAGTATGGTTGCCTACTCAAATCATTCGTCAAAGTTAAACTAAACGTCGCGTGCTCAGTCTACATTATGACGTCATATTTCAGACGTAAAACGTTCAAGTTTTGTCTTCGGAAATAGCCGAAGAGAGTTACGTGATTCCGAATTTTTTTTTTATTTCTTCTTTCATTGTTCATCAATTTAATTCATATGAATGTCAATGTAATAAAATTGAATACTTTATTCAGAATCTAAAAGATCAGTTCCTTGACGTTTATGTTTTTATTTTCCATCTGATAATTGATAAGACATACATAGAACTAGTCGTGTTTCTTGATTGAAGCACTATTGAAACTTATCTGGTTTCCATTTTAATTTCTTTTAATTCAAATTACCTTCTATTGAAACACTGGAACTTATTTAATCGCGTTTAGGGGCAATAAACATCGATAAGTACCAGTCAATCTATGATCAAACTAACTTTAAGCTTTTCAAAGGTTTTACTTTGATTCTCGGGAGAACGTGATGTTGGAACGTGAGGTTGGAAACCATTGGTACTATGAATTGTGGGTCAAAATTTTATATCGGATCAATGTGTAAACGTTTGTGACGTCACACGATTATTTTTGATTGAAAGTGTACTGAGGTGAACTTTAGAGGTAACATTGACTGTATGTCGCTTACATCGTTATTGTTTTTACTGTCTAAATTTGTCTTGCTGATTCTCGTGAGAGTGTGAAGTGATAAAAATTGCCATGATTACAGGGAACTACTGGGACGATTAAAACGATGCATTACTGGTCCGATTTACTGACGCCAAAAAAATCCGTTGAATGAATGTGCAACTATAGTCTGTCCCAAGATATTTTTGCCGCATATTTTCTTAAATTATTCAATATTTATAAATACCTCTTGGTTTAGACGATGTTCATTCTATAGTAAGGAAAAATCCCAAGATTTCCCCTTTGAAACGCCCCCTCTAGCTTGTCGGGTATCAGTACACGGCTAAAAATAAAAAGTCTACGACGTTTTTCCATTGCCAAGGAGATGAAGACGCCCGGATGATAACGTTGAAAAATTGCGCGAGGTGTCCCGAGTATTTCCGAAAGGAGAAAAGATGGCAACATTCCCCATTATAAATCTCCGTAGGAAATCTGTTTTCGTTCCTGTGAATTTTTACGAGGGAAAAATGATAATGTGTGAATGAAGTTACCTTGGGAATTTTCCCTTTCATCGATTTTAATTGCACTTCAGTCACAGGTATGTGTATTTTTATTAAAAATCGTTCAAATATGCAGCATAAATATCTTGGGACAGACTATAGTCCGAATTTTCTATTCACACACGCCTTGCCGGTAGAGCTCGCTTCGCGCCGGCGCTGCGCGCCGGCGAGCTGCGCTCGCTATAATTATGTAAAACAATGAACCTAAAGATATATTTTTCCCCTGGTCTATACTCCATGCACTTGATGCAAAGTAAAATATGACATTGCATGGAGGGAGGGTTGGAGGTTAGGTTTGGTGTTGACTTTTCTCGCAATTACTAGTCTACTCAACTAGATTGCATTGCCTTGGCAAACTTGAACATTGATCTAGGATAACTTTTTTCTGCTGGGGCATGATTTATATTGAACAACACTTGCCGTAATATAATCAAACAATTTCAAAAGTGTTTTACACGTGTTTGGTTTACAAAAGAAGATAATACCCTATTGCCTGTATACCTTAAATTGTGCTAAGAAATGCCAAAACCTACCCCGACGAATCAGTTTGAATGTCAAAACAACAAATGATTAAACAACCTTTGAATTTAGAACTTGATTTCCAGCGCCCCATATGCGTGAACTCATAAAAAAGTTGCTCACATATGAATCATAGTACTGATCGACCATAGAAAATCTGAAAGACTGTACTAGTACGTACAAGGCGTTATTTCATGTCCAGTTATTTACCAATAAATCAACGAAGACACCGGGGTCCTAGGCACCTTACTTTACTGTCTTTTATCAATATACGTCAGTAAATTATTGTATTGGTGTACTTCACAAAAAATGTAGTGTAAGCCTACGTCACAACTGTTCGGTGACCGTGTGTGTGTGCTACGGGTTTTGCCAGTCCTGGCTCCTGTGGCAGATCATACGGACAGAAAAGAGTATTGAAGTAATTGCAAGACAGTCAAACGAACGTTTTATGGCCAAGTCGTAAGTGTCACGTGTCCGGGGAAAACGTTCCCACAAATTAGGTTGAGTTTTCTCCGAGAGAAAATGTACCTTGAAGAAATCGTAACAATACTTAAAAGGGGCATGGTCACGATTTTGATGAAAAATTATTTTTCCGATTTTAATATTTACAATGCTTCAGAAAGGCATTTCTAATAGGCAACCGAAATTTGAGTATCATTTGTTGATTTATACGCGAGTTACAGACCTTGAAATTCTTCGCTATGTAAACAAAGCGTTTGTTTAGATTTTGAACGTTGAAGTAAAAATTTTAGTTATAAACCTAAAACGAATGTTTTAAACGTAACAAACTGTTTATCTTATGCCTGAAATAAATAAAAAGATAGACAAATAAGCTGGAAAAAGAGTTTTTAATGGTATATTGAACCTATGTAAACAAAAACAGGGCATAAGCCTTGTTTATACGACAAAGAATTGTAAGCCCTGTATCTTGCTTATAACTCTACGAATGACTCTCAAATTTTATTTGATCATTAGAAATGCATTTCTAAAGCATTGTAAATAATAAAAACATTAAAAAACATTTGACTTAAATCGTGACCATGTCCCTTTAGATAGTTATAAAAATTGTTCTTATGCATTAAAGTAACTTATTCAAAAATGTTGTATCATATTTGCATGTGCATTGTAAACATTAATAATAGATACGTTTTTAAAGCGTGTGTGTAAGGGGGGGGGGGGGGGGGGTCAGGATCATCCTTAAAGCCTTGACAAACAAGAAAGAAAAGATTAATTCGCAAATCATGAAAATCATAATCCGCAAACCCAAAACACAACTTGGGGAATGACTGTTGTACAACAGCAAGAGGGGTTGCTCCTTGGATTAATTCATCTTAAACAGACCCAAGAGAATAAACTTACTTACTTAGGCCTGTCGTTCCGTAAGGAACATAGGCCATCGACAACAGTCATTCAACGCGCACGGTTCTGGGTTGCTCTGGTGGCACTGCTCCAGGTCATATCCAGTGCCTGTAGCTCTGCCTCTGCATCCAGCCTCCAGGAGTTTCTTGGATGTACCCTTTTCCTTTTGCCCTGTTGGTTGTGTTGTTAAAGGTCTGGATCCTCTGCAGGGATGTTTTTGTTGTCCTCCAGGTCTCCGCTCCATATAGTAGGATGGACTTCACGTTGGAGTTAAGGATCCGCAGCTTGGTGGTAATGCGGATGTTCTTAGAGGACCATATGTTTTTAAGCATGGAAAATGCATGCAGTCCTTGGCTTTCTAATTCTTGACTTGATGTCAGAGTCTGTGCCACCCAGTCTGTCCACCACACTCCCAAGGTAGATGAAGGATTCGACTTCTTTGATGGATTATCACCAACTGTAACTGGTATCTGGGCAGTGGTGTTTATCTTCATCAATTCTGTTTTCTTCAGGTTGATCTTTAGTCCAATTTCTGCTGATGTAGTTGCCAGGCGAGTTGTCTTGTCCTGCATCTGATTGTGGTTGTGTGAGAGGAGAGCCAGGTCATCAGCGAAGTCTAGATCGTCAAGTTGTGTCAGAAGTGTCCACTGTATTCCATTCCCCCTGTCTGATGTGACAGTCTTCAGAATCCAATCGATAACAAGGAGGAAGAGAAATGGCGACAACAAACATTCTTGACGAACTCCTGTTTTGACTTTGAAACTGTCAGACATCTGACCAGCATGGGTAACTCTGCATTTCATGCCTTGGTATGTGGTACGAATTAGGGAGACAAGTTTCTCGGGTACTCCATAGTGCCTCAGTATCTTCCAGAGAGTCTATCTGTCCACACTGTCAAACGCTTTCTCAAAATCAATGAAGTTGACATAAAGTGGGGACTTCCACTTCAGTGATTGTTCAATTATGATACGTAGGCTAGCTATCTGGTCAGCACATGATCTGTTGCTTCTGAATCCAGCCTGTTGATCACGGAGTTTTTGGTCGACTGCCTTGCTCATTCTCTCAAGAAGTATCCTGTTAAGGACCTTGCCTGGCACTGACAGGAGCATAATTCCCCGGTAGTTACTGCACTCTCTTAGGTCTCCTTTCTTTGGCAGCTTGATAAGCATGCTTTCTTTCCATTCCTTTCGGGGTACTCTTTTCCTCCCAGATCTTCTTGAAGAGGTTATACAGGGTGTTAACATGTTTCAGTATCAGCTTTGATGGCCTCTGCTGGAATCCCATCAGGCCCTACCGCTTTTCCGTTCTTGGGCATGTTGATTGCCCTCCTGATCTCTGTTTTTGTTGGAATGTCACAGTTGATCGGAAGATCAGTGTCGACTGGCTGTATGTCTGGAGGTCTTTCAGGTGCTGGTCTATTTCAAAGCTCCTCAAAGTGTTCTACTCATCTCTTCAGTTGTTCATCAGTTGGTGCGAGAGGGTTCCCATTTTTGTCTTTTACTGGCTTGTTTGTCTGTTGAAACTTGTTTGAGAGCTTCTTGGTGACCATATATAGTATATAGTTTCCCTGTCCTGCTGCCTCTTCAGCTTGTTTGGCTAGTTTGTCAATATGATCAGGTTTATCTTTCCTGATACTTTTCTTTACTTCTTTGTTTGTAGCTGTGTATTCCTCCTGAGCTGTTGCTTTTGCTGCCCTTGTCCGGCTGTTGTTCAGTGCCGCTTTCTTTTCCTTCCTCACATCTAACTTCTTCATAGTGTCTGCAGATATCCACTCTTTGTGCTGAGTCTTTCTTCTTCCAAGGACTTCTTCACATGTGCCACGCCATATCTCGCCGATATGAGTTGCGATGGTGGTATCAGTGCTTTCTAGCTGATCTTGTAATGGTTGGAATACAGGCTGAGGTGGAATGCTTTACCCACTTCCTTGGTCTTGAGGAGACTGTCATCTTTTTCATCTTGTTTGTTGTGTTACTGAACTTCTTGAGGCGGAGTCTAACTGCTGTCATCAGTAGATGGTGGTCTGATGGAATATCTGCTCCTCTCATCACTCTAACAGCCTTCCATGCTCTACCGAATTTCTTGTTTATGCAGATGTGGTCGATCTGATTCTCTGTTACGTGGTCTGGTGATCTCCATGTGGCCTTGTAATCCGTTTGTGAGGGAAGATGCTTCCTCGTTTCGCAAACTGGTTAAGAGAGCACAGATCAGCAAATCTCTCACCATTCTCGTTCATGCGGCCCAATCCTTGAGTGCCCATTACTTCATTGTAGCCAGTGTTGTCAGCTCCAATCTTGGCATTGAAATCGCCTATAAGTATTGTCATGTCTTTCTTCCCTGCTTTATCAAGGACTGTCTGCAATTGCTAGTAGAAGGCATGCATCTTTCTTTTTGTCATCAGCGTCGTTGGTGGGGCGTAGCATTGGATGATGTTCAGTTTAATCTTGCTATTCTTTGTGCTGAACTTTGCTGTTTTTATCCTGGAATTAACAGGTTCCCAACCAATAAGAGCTCTCTGTGCCTCCAGGGATAGCATCAGGCTCCCTCCTCAGTATGTCCAAAATACAACAGCGTTTCTCCAGTGTTTAGTTTTATCTGTCCCGACTGCAGCCACCTCATCTTGCTCAGTCCTAAGAGACAGATGTTTTGGCGCTTCATCTCATTCGCCACTTATGCTGTTCTCCTTGCTTCATACATTGTTCTGCTGTTCCAAGTACCAATTCTGACGTCTTTCCTGGGTGTCAGAAAGGGAATCAACCCTGCAGCTTCCTTTGGCTTTCGTTGCACAGCATCATTCTTCCTCTTGAAGAAGGCCCAATCTGGCCCAGGGTATATTGATTTTCGTTTATTGTTGATGCTTCTGTAACAGTCCGTTTTTCTAGGTTGGGTTGTTGGCCCTACGCAAACCTCTAAAGACCTCGAGGAAAGGTGGTTTAATTTTTGGACTTTCCTTCCTAGACTGCTTTTAATCCCTGGATGTTGAGCACAGTCAGCCCATTTGGCTTTTTATATTGGTGTTTCCCTCACCTAGCCTTTCCCCTATGTGGGTATGGCCACAAGGCATTGGAGGTTTGGAATCAGAGTTTTCCTTCTCTTAGATGAGCGGTCCTCCAACCATGATGAGCCTCATCTACCCAAAGCATTGGTTTTCAGGCGCCAGATAACTCGCCTTTGCCCCTTCTCCTATCAGTTATTAGCAGTTCCACCGGGCTTGTTACAAGCCACACGAGCAGGCTAGGAGTTGGACTTGGTTGTCAGAGGCTATTAGAGGCGCAAGCCATGAGGAGCACTTTGTAGACAATGGGAGCTTATCCCCAATGCCACCCCTCGGCTGTAACAACCTTTGGAACCAAGAGAATAAAGACTTAACCAATCTCCTTCGAGGAAAGAGGAGGCCTCAGAGCCTCGTCCAAGACCGTGAACTTGGCCCCGAAGTGGAATTTAGGTTGAAATTTATTTTTTTCAATCTAATTTGAAACACAATTATGATCATTTAAGTATACAATTCATAATTACGATTAGAAACATTACACATATAGAAATATAGAGATATATGCACACTTAAAATCATTTGGGATGTTTCGAATCTCTTATTACAATATGTAAATTACAAGTTAATTATAGATTATTGGTGTCAACAGAAAGAAGTGTATGTATTGAGACAGCCTAATTCTTTTATTCAGAGAACAACTTCGACAGAGGCCCAAATGCCACCGCAATTTTAATGTATTACGCGCCATCAATTCCGGGTATATCGAATCAGTATTAGGTAAAACTACGAAAATTATCAAAATTATTATTTGATAATATACATGAAGGTGTTTTCTATGGTGGCACATCTCTGCCCCTTGTGTGCGAGTTATTTTTCTATTAATTATGTGGACATGCAAGATAGTTATGTCAACATGCAACATAACTATGTAGACATGCAAGAAAACTGCAATCAAATAAGCGTTATAAAAAATCTCAAATATCGCCAACATGTGACATTCAAGATGCTAGATACGCTACCTATTGATGTCAACATGCAACTTATCTATGTTAACATGCAACTTCTTTATGTCGACATGCAACTTATTTATGTTGACATGCAACTTAGTCATGTTAACATGCAAGATAAATATGTTGACATGCAACATATCTATGTCGACATGCAATTTAGTTATGTTGACATACAACTTATAAGTTTATATCAAACATATTTATCTCGCATGTAAACATAACTAAGTTGCATGTCAACATATTCATCTTGCATGTTGACATAAGTAAGTTGCATGTTGACATAAATAAGTTGCATGTCAACATATTTATCTTGCATGTTAACATAAATAAGTTGCATGTCGACATACAATGTAGTATCTTGGATGTCACAGGTGGGCGATATTTGAGTTTTTTTGAGATTTTGTATAACTCTTATCTAATTGCAGTTTTCTTGCATGTCAACATAGTTATGTTGCATGTTGACATAACTATCTTGCATGTCAACATATTTGTCTTGCATGTCGACATATTTGATAGAAAAATAACTTGCACACAAGGGGCAGAGATATGCCACCATAGTTTTCCTTTTTTCATTCAAATGCATTAAATCAGTAAAACAATAGTCATATGCATACACACTGATTAACGAGGCCGATTCTAATTAGTACGGAAACGTATAACCACCTCGTGTTGTTGCGTTTGAACGCGATATATTCACATAAATATATTGTCATATATGATTGTTTCAAAGTTTAGCAATTTAATTAAGACAACAAATTCTATATAGTGACACTATTTTGACATGTTTTTGACGACTAAATAACTTTAATTTATTAAAGTTGAAATCCGAATTGTCGCACTGAAATAATGCATGTAAACTATGCCGCCAAAATTAAATGTTACAGAACTTATTGCAACATATTTTGTATGGCGAATTCACGTAGGCGATTAATCTAAATCAGAGAGAATTTTTCACTAAATTTTGAACGTTTACTTATAGAATGCTGTGATATATATAGAGAGAGGTGGGTCCCCAGATGCTTTAGGGTTTAAGCGATGTGTGTGTGTGTGTGTGTGTGTGTGTGTGTGGATACTCTTAAATTGAGTGATCAATCAAAGCTCTGGTTAAGACCATCTAAACAGACTGAAATTAATTTAATTAAAGAAAAACATTTTTTTTATTTCAGGTACTATTCATTTAACATTTCAGTAACTGCATTCTTTGTGATTTCTTTTATCCTGTTTCGTTACCATCAAATAGTATAAGTTAATATGGTTCCCAAACCAAAGGTTTAGCCTTTCTTTTTTTCTTTAGTTTAAGAAATATTAAAAGCATTCAGGAATGTATATTTCTCTAAGTAATTTTATTTGTCATCTTTCACTTCGAATGTAGAATCATCATTAATTGTGTTAAGATAAAACTCTTCATGTATACATTCATACATGTATAATTTTGAACTTTAAGTAAATTAAAATCTACAGAAAGTTTCATTGTTTTGCATTACAAATTTAATTAAACTAATTGAATTGAATATTAATTGAAGTATTTACTGAAATAATCAAAAACTGTTTAAATCTTGGTTGTATCATATTTGTTTTATTTTTGCATTCGTTTATTTCCAATTTAAATTTTTTTGTTTTTTTTTTAAATTACAAAACAATGTGCTACGCCTCTGTCTCTCATGCTTATGGAGCTTTGCAGATAGCTACTACAGAATGTGTACTGCTTTACATTATTGTATTTTATGATTGGGTTAAATTGTTGCTCAAACTTTAGACGACAAACTTAAGTTGACATTCCTTGTTAACAGACAAGAAGTCACTGAAATTTGGACACGATAGTCTAACAAATTTACCACTTCAAGATAATTAATTTATAAACTTATAAATATTATAAAAGATAGCGAGAAAATTTCTACGCATTTATATAAATGCGACAAATTTATAAAGCAAAATAATATTATGACTTGATCAAAGTCAACAAAGCTTGAACTGAGCGGTTAAATCATCCAAAATACATCGACTTGTATTTATCTCTTTGTCCATGTCGACATAATTTTGACAATATATACATTTTATAGGAAGATGACACTAATTTTAATGCGCCATTAAGAGGTTTAACACAACACGTTTCCGTAAATTTGCTCTGCCCTAGATTTTTATCGTATCTGACATCATAAATGCAAGTTGAAACATAATTATGACTTATTTATGTTGACATGCGACTTATCTATGTGAACATGCAAGTTATTTAAGTTAACATGCAAGTTATTTATGTTAACATGCAAGAAATTTATGTCAACATGCAAGATAATGATTTTGACATGCAAGTTTATTATGTTTACATGCAAGATGAATGTTTTAATTTTAAGAAAAATTTACTGCTTTTATATAGGAATAACGTGAATTCTACAGCGAACCGTACGCACATAATTTTCGCGCATGTAACATTTTTTAATGTTACCCGTTGCTACAGTACAGCTCACGAGTATCCCGACACCCACCGTGTAAAAAACACGGTGGAATACGGTCTGTGTCGCACCGTGCACACGGTGTGACACCGTGTATGTGTATTGGAAAATTGAAGAAAAAGCACCGTGTCGCACCGTGGCCGCCTGTGTAACTCCGTGGCCACTGTGTTACTCCGTGGATATCGTTACCTGAGACGTTGATAGAAATAGCGTATGTTTAGAAATAAAGAAATTATGGCTAAACAAGGGTTGAAACATATATATCCTTTTCACATTTAAAAAAAAAAGAATGTCGACTTAAGTTGCACGGACCCAGAAAATTGTCGAGGCTGTCAACGTGAAGTTAATTTTTTGTGATCTGAAAACTCGACGTAAATGGGTACCTTTTAATTCATTTGTTCTTAAATAAATGGAAATAAATTCACCAAAAATATTTAATAATAAATTTTAATAATATATAATCAAAATTCAAATCAATTTAATTCATCTTGTTTTTTTTCTAAACACACGTGATGTTGTAACTGACGATCCTATTAAAATGTCGGGAGCTTAAACGTCTTATTTCTGTTATCTGTAAACACTTTCTGATTTATCAATTAATTTACAGCCTTACTTTAAAACAATTAAAAATGAGAAATGAAAACATTTCAGATCATGTTTTTCTAAAAACATGTGCTGTTGATGTGCTGTGGTAAATAACAACCCCATATTACCGGTGACTCGAATAATTTGGACTTCAGCTATTTATGTAGCAATAAGTAAACAAAAAATCACTTTTATATTATAGATTATAAATAAATACATGAACAAACTCTTCTTAAATTATATTCAAGCATTGTACATGTATTAAAAATATACCCGCATTTCATAAAATATTTTTCAACTTTATTTCCGTATAGCTGGTAATGGCCTCGTGATTTCACATGAAAAAAATCACTCGTGCGATATACGGAAGCTGATCAGATACCCAGCATTGTCTTTCATCTTGGGTTCTATACACAACAGGTGTTATTGTCCGTCTTGTTAGGTGTCACTGGAATTTACAACTAACTTTGTGTATATTTGGACGTCTGAACAGGTGTACTCGAGATGCCGTTATTCACACCTTTCCGCGAACACCTGTTTGGTAACTCATCACAACCCGTCGTGTGTATGGTCTGAATATATCTTACTTCTACTTTGTTAGTTCAATGATTTTTCCTAATCTCTAACAAACAAAAAAAAATTGTCTGTAGATATGTACACAAACAACTACACGTAAGACTATCGGCGCGTGGATCCGGGGAACAATTCAGCAACTCTATAACTGCGGGAATTTCAAAGAATAAACTTGCGATAAGAAATTATTTACCGGGTACCTGATTGATTAAAAAGATGAATGAGATAATACCGGTCACTTTTTGCAAGCATTTAGAACACACAACTTTATTGATGTGAAATAGCGTCGAAATTTTAACGAAAAATCTTATTACATCGTGAACTTCACAAACTTTTAGTCATTGTGTTGAAATTGTTATTAAAACCATGGATCTAAAATGAATGAATTAAATTCATACAAATAGAACTCTGATAATTCTAAAATGATTGCACAAAAGTACAGAAAGAGAGAGAGAGAGAGAGAGAGAGAGAGAGAGAGAGATTTTACAACGTAACATTCCAACCCTCATACATGCAGTATAAGAATAAAGAAACTAAATATTTCAAACACTGAATACTTCATTGTTAAACATTTTTCTATTTTGCGGACTTACAAAAAAACAATAGAACGGCATTTTTCCATATCATGGAAGGAGCACGTGGTCTATCTCGCGGGCTGATTTGATTGACAGGGATAGCACGTGGACCGTGACTGCATATATTCTATCGCAATTTTAGGGAAAAGGGTTCAATATAATGGAAACTATAAATCTAACTTATTACACTGAATTACAAGTAAAATGTACTTAAATTAAACTCATACTGGTATTCTCTCTCTCTCTCTCTCTCTCTCTCTCTCTCTCTCTCTCTCTCTCTCTCTCTCTTATATGACGATCATTAAACAATCAAACAGTAATTATTGCAATACCGAGTAAACTGTAGTTTCTTGGAACACAAATAATTTCTAGACTCAAGTTGCTATAAAGATGAAATAAAAAAAGATCCACGGATTCTTAGCGCTATGAATATGTACCGTGCGGTACTTAGTCTACATGGACAAGTACATCACACATATGTATAAAAGAAAGAAAATTTGAAAATATATTAGATATAAAGCTGTATAATTATATTACTTAGAGAAAGTACATTTGTTTTCGACAACCCGTTAGATTTGTTATCGTTGAATAGAGTATAAGTGAGAAAAGATCACAGTTATGGTTCTATGCACTATTGAAACTGCCAAACTACAGTAACTACGATTACTACTACGTTTAAAAACGGACTGAAACAAAAACTTATGGAACCGTTTATTTGAATGTTAAAAAGGAAAAGAAAGTGTTAGTGTTTAAATTGATCAAACATTTATGTGGGCGATATCGATTTTTAATATCAACAAAAATCAACCGTAACAATCACATACGTCTGAAAATTGCGTGCCTAAAAATTTTATTTATTTCTATTTCTTTGTCTTTTTCTTTCATTCTTTTACGTACATCAATAAATATTTTATTCTTTATAAGTTTTATTTATAAATCCTCCTTTTTTCACAGGTAAATACCGCGTGTTACACCGTGTTATTGTCCGTGTTGCATCGCGTTGCACCGTGTCGCACCGTGTTTTTTCTCGTTCTGTGGCCGTAACAGAGAACAATAGATCAAAGGTACCGACACTTCCACGCTCAGCGTGGACTTTCAAACACGGTGGTCGGTGTTTTTGTCGGGATACTCGTGAGCTGTACTGTAAGTGCGTTGCTAACGCTGAGAGTAATAGAAAATATTATTAACAGCGTCTTAACCAATCAGATTTCAGTATCTAACATGAAAGTATAACAATAAGTGATATCACCCATATAAAAATTTAATTCGCTAAAAGGATCTGTACCTTGCATGTCAACATAATTATCTTGCATGTCGACATACTTATCTTGCATGTCAACATAATTTATCTTGCATAGAAGGGGAGAAATATTCCACCATAATCACCAAATATATATCTATATATTCATTTATTTATATTGCTTAAAATATCTGATAATATGTAAATTAGCTTCAGACTGAAATCGACACATAAGTTAATATTGCCTATGACACTGCAATATAACAGAGGAATACATAACAGAGTTACCGTTCCTTATCCACCAGGGGCTCGTAACATAAAGCATGCTAAGATTTTGACATAAGTAGGGTCATAAGTAGGACTTAGGCGGATCTTAGGACCTACATAAGTCCTGCTTAAGTATGTCTTAAACCGTAACATAAAGCAAACTTAGCAATGTCTTAAGTAAGTCATCCTTATGTTAAAAAGTAAAACCAATGTTTTCATTTCTTTTGTCGAATTTGAATGCATTGGTAATAAAATTATTGCCTTAGGTTAATGGCTTGTTTATTCTTGATATCTTTGATATTAGATTGGGTAGATGTTAATGTGCAGACACAATTCAAGTTGGCATGAATATACATACATATGTACCTAATTTTTTTTTTAAAAACTCAAAGCGATGGATCTTAGGCAATGTATTCAGTCTATTGTTGTTACTTCTTTGTTTTGACTAATATTCACTAGTCGTTTTCGAAGGCTGCCTGTGGCGTAATATGGCGATGCCGTTAGAACTTGATAGAATACTATGCTCAGAAGTGAATTTCTTTAAATGTTTTGTTATTCATCTTACCTCAACAATACGGCAATTCACATACTCTGAGTATACTTTCATCGTGAAGTCGATATATATTGTTATGAAATGAGGCAATCGTCGTCTATAAAATCGCAAAGGTTTTGTCATTTTTTAAATTTCTCAAGTTTCGCGAGTTTATATAAATAGTTACTTCTTCTTAACGGACCTTTACATGTTGACAACCTATTCAGCAGCCCAGTTGCAATCTATATGAAAAATGTTACAGCTCAATACGACCGTTAAAATTTATATCAATTAAATCAAAACATTTATATTAGTGAACATTAATATATTGATTTTGTGTAAATATGCGATAAATACAGTGTATTCAAATGCTGAATTGAAATAATAAACAATGGAACTTCTAAATGTATGAAAACAATACTTAAGACATACTTGAGTCACCTCTACCGGCCGCCTAAGTTTTAGGTAAATTGTCCTAGTTTAAGCACTCTTCTAGTTACGGACTTAAGTCCAAGAATGTACTTAAGTCCTACTTAAATACTGTCTTAGACTTAAGTACCCTTTATGTTACGACCCCCAGCCCCCCCCCCCCCCCCCCCCCCTGAGAAACACTCTTCCGGTCAGGACCGTAGCAATAGACCATGGCTACTTTTTAGCCACCGTAGAATGTTGCACTCAGATTCGTCAAAAAAAATTATTTATCAAAACATTTTATTCACATATTTGTCTGTAAATCTGTGAAGCAACGAACCAAAAAATATTTAACAAAAATGTTATATCATTGAATTCATAAAAATACTAGCAATAATATAGTTTCATTATATGCTAACTTTCAACACAGTGCAGATAACATTCCAAATCTAATTTTACATTTTTACATTTAAATATTAGATGTCGTAAATCCTCTTTTAAAAGACAAAGAACTCATTTATTCGAGGATTCTTTCTCCACGTAAACATTTACTTTAATTCTATAACAAAGTAAAATATTCATCAGAATTCCACAATGTTTTATTTAGACATGAGTGTCAGTTAAATTCTCTGTTGATTATTAAATATACTATTACTGGTGTAATTTTTAAAACAAATACACATGATGCAAATTAAAATATGTCATGCCGTGGGGGTGGGTGGTGGCAATTATACTCCACTAGATCGTTTTACCAGAGCAAACTTCAGCATTTTAAGAACAGGTTGATCAAGGATAACTATTTTAGATTTGCTAAGGCATGATTTACATTGAGCAACACTTGCCGTAATATAAACAAGCATTTTATTTCAAAAGTGTTTCCACGTGTTTGGTTTACAAACGAAGGGAAAAAAAACTATTGCCTGTGTACCTTACATTGTGTTAGGAAATGTCAAAATCTACCCCGATTGCTTACATATATTGACCGACCATAAAAAATATAAAAGAGTGTACTAGTATGTATAGAGAGTTATCAAATGTCAATTTATTTACCAAATAAATCAACAAAGATGTCGGGGGGGGGGGGGGGGGTCCTCGTAACCATTATTTACTATCTTTTTTCCAGATACATACATATTCATTCTGGCCCACAATCATCTTGCATTATTATTTGTCGTATCCTTATATAAAGTGTGCAAATATGTCTTCGGGATATCAATGCTTTTTTATCGATGGACCAAAATTAGAACCCTATCCTATATACATGTACATACACATTTTAAAATAGTCTACCATATTCTTTTACAAATAATACACAAATGTGCAAAAACCATCAGATACTACTGCCTGATCTGAAGCTGAAATCATTTGATGTGCTACAAATGCCCATGCAACACCATCCTACATTTTATTTATATACTAGTAACAACCAGTTTGAAATTAATCGTAAAATGTGATTTTCTAACCTGCTTGATGTTCACCTCTGCATACGAATTGTTTATGAATTGCCAATTTAGTCCAACTATCATATAACCTTGGATTTTAAGGAATATGGATAATTACCATATTTTTGTGGTATCTGAAATAGAACATTGGACATTAAGAAATCAGTGTACGTTTTCTATTTTTATTTGGGGGGTGGGGTGTGTGCTTAATTTAGCTCAAAAAGTTTGTACATCTATTTCAGCCATAATTTAGCTAATACATGTACTATGTATTTTTTAGCTTTATTAATCAGCAAGGCAATAGTACATGTACGATAACGAATTCTGCTTTGGAAAAAAAGACAGTAAGGTGAAAAGGGTGTAAATATTTAAGCTTTTATAGAATGTTTATAAGTTGTTTTAATTGTTCAAATGACAAATTTCTGAAAGACTGGGTCTATCTTAAGTGTATTTTCATTCGTCAAACAATCATCAGATACAGAAGCATTGAAATGTTTTTTGTTTTTTTTAGATGATGCTTTTAGCTCACCTGAGCTGAAGCTGGAGGCTCATCATTTGTCGTTATCTGTCCTCGTTGTCGTTGTTGACAGAAAATCTGAAACTTGTGTGGAAGCATCCTCAGTTAGTGCTGATTCAAGTTAAGTCGAATCATGATCCCGGGAGTAGAGTTAGACTTCAATTGGGGATGAATTTTTACATAGGGAAAGATCTTTAAACATCTTTTTCTCAAAAACAAATTAGCTAGAAAAGCTGTAAATTGAGTGAAACAACCCTCAGGTGTCATAGATTCAAGTTTGTTCAAATCATGATCCCTGGAGTAAGGTGGGGCCACAATTGGGGGGGGGGGGGTCACATTAAAATAAAATGAGTAAAACCTTTTAAAATATGTTTCTCAAAAATCTGTAACATCTGAAGGAGCTCAACGTTAACTGAAGGAGCTCAACGTTAACTAAAAAGTATGTGGAGAAAACATTGAAAATCTTTTTCAACAAGATATACTCTAAGTTGTCTAGATATTTTATATTTTATATTGATATATTTATAGATTAATATCTGTTTAAGCTCTAAAGACGCTCTAAAGCTTTTCTGGCCCCGGGGCCACGAACGTTGTATTTTACTCTACTCAAATCTGAGTAGAGTAAAATGTATTTTACTCTACTGAGTTTCGACTCAAAAAAGTGTGCCACGAACACGAAAGTAACTCAACTCAACTGAGTGACAAAACTCTGTATAGAACTCAGATAATTATTAATGACATAAGCGGTCATGCATGAAAAAAAATATGTAACTGAATAATAAAATCATTCTATATCTTATTTGCTTTCATTTTTTGTTTCACTGTATGACATATATCGATTGTGACGTCATTTTATGTTTTGATGACGTTTAAAAATCGTCTGTATGGGACGCCCGTATTGTCAAAATGGACGAAGTCGACATACTGTACGATATGCTTATGCCGAATGTTAGCACCGCAGATACAGAAGAAACTGTTTGTACGATATCGCCGCCGCTCGTCTCTAGTACCCCGAAAAGGAAACCAACATGGACAGATCTCGAACAGAGTGTTCTCTTGGAAGAAGTAACCAAAAAGGAGAAGTCTCAATTTGGAAAGTTTAAGGGGTGTGGTAGAGGGAAAAAAGAACGGGAGACAGCATGGGAAGATGTGGCAAAAGCGGTTTCCCAGTACGTATAATAATTTTTTCAGCATTTAATTATAAGAATCAATACATTGAATAACTTTCTATTTTGAAAAGGGGTAACCCTGTTTTACAAGCAAAATAAAATGACATGGAATTTTTAAACATAAAACGTGTTAACACGTTAACAATTAATTCAAAACTTTAATGATGGTTAAAAAAAACCCTAATATCAGAACAATAAAATGTTCTTTTTGGTGTTTAATGCGGGTGTAAAGGTACATGGAGATAACATGTACATGGCCCGCTAACGTTAACTTGTTTGAAATGCGTAGATTTCGGTTCGTCATTTTCAAATGCATTAAAAAACAATTTGCTTTTATAAGCAATTAAGGAATAAATAACTAGTGAATATTATACCATTGTATATACTGTCGTAGAATAATATGCTACACGTATGTTTCTGTAGATCTCAAAGTATGCCATCCCGTTAAACGTTTTCTGAAGTCTATCATATCTTTTTTTTTCGTTATGCGTGATTTTTATTACAGTAAAAAAAAAGCCAATGGTCAATCTTAAGTTTTAAATAAATATAAAAACTATAATTTCAGAGTTGGTGTTTATGTCCGAACAGGAAAAGAAGCTGGAAAACAGTATGCAAACTTGAAATGCAGAGGTAATTATATAGAATCATTTTATTACGTGTTAAGTTTGATTTATGTCATAAAAAATGAAAGAAAGTTTGGAGCGATAACCTAATTGATACTTTTTTAATGTACAGCTAAGGATAAAATTTCACAGATGAAGAGGCCTAAAACCGGTGGAGGACCGAAACCCCAGTCCCCCACCCCCATAGAACGAGCCGTCATCGACTCAATGGACGGTCGGCCCTCACTTCAGGGTCTCGACTCCGGCATTGATACTGGAGGTATACATAGGCGCAATATTAAAGCTGAAATAAATGTATAAATACTCATTATATCCGTTTTATTTCCACTACCGCCATAATATTAGTTTTCTACATGTATTTCTATAGTTACGCGTATGTATGTTTACTTTTATTTTTCCACAAAAAACCAACTCTAAGTGATACTGTCATGTCGTACTAAGCAAGTACATGTAGTTTCTTTTTTAATTTACACCATCGTCGGAACCCACGGGTTTTCTATCCGTTACACTGCTTTGAAAGCAGTGTAACGGATAGAAAACCCGTTGGTTCCGACAACGAATTTACACATAAACTCGGACATCAGGTAACACCTGCAGCTGGCTAACCTGTCAATCAAACTCTGTGTATTTTTTTCATTGGATGGTCACAAATCTTTTTTGGTCAACAGCCAATAAAAATTTAATGATTTTAAAGCAGTCAGAATCATTGTTTGATAAGGACACGACCCAGCTTAACAAAATTAAAGAAGAATAAAGCGCAAAATTTACTGTTCACGATATATATGTCTACTTCAATTATGTATGATACTATGATTTTAAACAGTTTGTGGTAAATACGCCCTGTAGTAAATAAGCTGCGTATATTGATTTATTTTGTTCTTTTCACGCGTACAATCTTTTTAATTATATTTAGAAACAAAAAGAAAACGTTATACAATACTGGTTTAATGTACTTAACATATTTTTTATGCGGTTGATACGATAGAAATATTTGTTTAATTGCATTGCATGTTTTAAATTCTGTGAATAATTCACTTTAAGTTGTTGATAATCTTTAAGATCATTTTAGCGATGAATAACGTAACATCTATCTACTGTTGTAATGATACGGAAATTAAATTTTAATGCTGATTAATAATTTACGCCATTACATATTTCAACCTTTACATGTATTAATTTTGCGCGACAATTTCAATTTGCCTACGACAAAGATACGAATAACGAATATATTTGAGCGATAAATACTTGTACGTGAATGTTCAGCACAAACCCCTTCTGTATTGTGAGTTATTTCTAAATAAACGTTAATATTGCTACAGTTCTCTAGTACGTGGCAGCTGAGGAGCGATAGGAACTAATATGGCGATTTACCAAGTGCTTCAAGAATTCATGTCAACTGTAAAAAAAAAAACCAACAACACAAAAAGTGACATTAAACGCTAGTGTTCTATTGCATAAGATTGCTTTTTATTCAGATGTAATGGACTTCGAGTCGAGCGTGGAGTGCCACCAGTCAACGTCATCATCTCTGAGCACCACCAGTTCAACCGTTCCGGCTCCCAAAACCCCGACTGTGAGTCATTGTGGTCAATCTACATCCAACAAAAAGCAAAGTTTGATGGATCTACAAAAACAGCTACTGATGAAGGAAATGGAAAAGATGGAGATGGAAATGGAAGTCATGGAATTAAAGAAGGAGAAACTGAAAGAGGAAATTCATCTTTTGAAGTTAAAGACGGAGAAATTAATCAGTGAACAATAAATTATCTAATTTCTGAATTTATAGGTGTGTGTTTTCTATTAAGATAATTACCAGTTTATCAATTTGCAAAAAAGGTCTGTGCAATATGGTCCCGCACTGCCTTTCCTTCATTCCGAACTCCGTTCACAGCTGGCAATGCGACCTCGTCCACTATCTGTCTGTTGACCGGTGGGATGTCAACGATGTCCTGTCGCTCAATGCCCAGATTGTGCAGCACAACACAGGCCACCACAATAGAACAAGCTTGTTCTGGCTGAACTCGTAATCCTTTACATACAAATAAAACAAAGTCAAAAAGTAAGAGACTTGTACTTGAAAAAGTATTATGAGTACATATACATGTTCATGTAAATTACATTCTAATATTCTAAGCATTTGAGCATATTACCTATTTGAAGGCAAGGAAATCGCCTCTTGAGGATACCGAACGCTTGCTCAATCGTTACCCTTGTACGACACAATGCATTATTGAAGTTTTCTTCGGCTCTGTTTGATGGAGTCAGGTAGGGTACCATCAAATATCTTTTCAAGGCATAACCAGAATCACCTAAGATCAAACCTGTACGTGCATCTAAGTATGAAAAATATATATGCATGTATATTTTATTTGTCATCCTTTTATATTAAATTCTTGTTTTTATGAAAGAAATTGATTTTTGAATTTATATACTTACTAGTCTCAAATATCCTGGCTAGTGAGGATTCCTTAAATACACGGGAATCGTGTACACTTCCGGGCCATTTTGCAACGCAATTTACAAAACGAAATGTAGCATCGCAAGCCATCTACAATTTATACTCATTTAATGAGGATAGTTATAAAATAGTTAAGATGGCTTCAGGATTGGATATTAGAATAATTATAAATTCATTTTCATAACGATATGTCAAATCTGTAAGAGAGAGAGAGAGAGAGAGAGAGAGAGAGAGAGAGAGAGAGATTCAGATATGTGTTGGAAATTATTGCATGTATGACCTGGACATTTAGAGCATAATATCCCTTCCTGCAAACAAACTCTGCCTCGTTTTGCACAGGACATCTGTTATTGCTATTGTGGCTTAGGTGAGCGATGTGGACCTTAAGTCTCTTGTTTAACGATAGTAATAATTCATATATCATTAGTAAGTTGATGCAATATGCTACTGTTCAATCAAACCGGCGTTATTCGTTTCACGGGTACTATTCAAACTGAATGCACATGCACTATTAGTTCTAAGAACGTTTGCTAATAAAGTAAGGATCCAGGCCCTGCCGTCACAAACTTTCATCAAGTCGATACTCAGCCTCAATTCTGAGTTTGACCTCAAATTCATGCACTTTTCTTATAAGGATTTGAGTTGAGGACTGAATTGAGTGATTTAAAAATTTTAGTGACGGTGGGACCTGAGTACATAAACTTAAGTAGCATAATACATTTGAGATCTCATTCGGTGGTCTTCAAATAGAATTTTGCATGTATGTACCTGAACGGTAAGAAACATATTTGATGCATCAGTTTGCTTACCAACACAGGGAGTTCAGTCACACAATGCTTCACAAAATTTGATCTAACAACTTTAATTCAGCTCTTGGATAGAAACCAAACGGTATGTAAAAAAAAAAAAACAAATTGCAAAATAGTTGTGTTGTACCTGCACAAGTAACATAACTACCACAGAGTGGTGTCAAATTCAGGGAAACAGGCCGAGGGTGGTGTAAGGGTCTAAACTGGACCTTCTATTACTAATATTTTCCCTTTTGTTGTAATGCATGTCTTCTTACAAAACTGACAACGGACTACAGTACTTTATATAGAATAATAAGATCCCTTTAAAAAAGGAATACGTATACAAGCTTTGAATTTGGGTAAATTTGTCCTCCTCGCAGTAGGAGTAATTCAGTCAAGTTAAGACATTTTTTTCTTAAACTATGGAATAAATGATAAACTGATACTAGTAATCTATTCTGCAGACATCTTCGCTGATGGTGATTTCTATGCTTTGGATGACTTGAAAAAAGGACATGAAAATGCAATACAGTTTATGAGGATCATGACTTTGTATAAGATCTATATTTACTACAACTTAGGCTTATACCATCAGCTAGGATTAATTAGTTTTTTTCCGGGAGGGATCAAACGTTACAGTTTGTGCGGAACTTGACTGTGCTAAATATAATATCTATGCATACCATACAAATTAGTATGATTTTGTTTCTACGCTCGTTTCGAGTTGTGGGACTGTTCAGCATTGCAGACTGAGATTATACCAAACGATCTTTGAAGCTATCTATAAAATTATTTTTTGAAAAATTCTAGATTTAATGCAAAATCAGTTATTGAAGGCAGTTTACATGGTCTGCTTCTTTGGAGAAAGTGTTAAGTAATAAAAAAGTACAGACTTAACAAACTGCTGCAAAAGCAGAAGGTTTAAAAGTAATATCGTGCTCACGCTGACCCTGATGAAAAACATTGGGTCACTAAAACATTGATGTTGCAAGGTATTGGATTAGACCGGATCCATCATTTTATATTGGCCTGTCCCAGGCGAAATAAGGCCAAGAAACTTTATCCTTGTTTCATATCAATAAAATAACTACTAGTGCCGGTGTAACGAAGAATTTTGACCCGGGTTGAAAATTGACCCGGGGGTCATTTTTCCACGTTGATTATTGAGACCAAAGGTGTTGAATAAAGACCCCAATCCGTTGAAAATTGACCCGCATCGTGGAATTTTGATCATGAAACCGGTGCAAAATTCAGCAGCAACGAAGCACAAATTAACGAATCAATATTTATAACTTGAGTTTATTTAATTAAAAATTATCAGTTTTAACATATTTATTCTTTAGAATTACATGGGGGTGGGGGGAGCAGGGGGAGGGTGGGGTGGGGTGAGACTTAATGATTATATTTTGAATTTACTTATTATCCCTTTAAATATGTAATAACTATTTTATTCATAATAAAGTTTTTACATACAATTGCTTTTTTGTGTAATATATATATATATATATATATATATATATATATATATATATATATATATATATAGATATATATATATATATATATATATATATATATATATATATATATATATATATATATATATATATATATATATATATATATATATATATATATATTTGTTTTTAAAGAATATTTGTATACATGGTTACACGTTAAACTATTCAATTCAGTAAATCTCCTTTTTTTAAATTCGCTGGAGAAGTGTACAAATTTAAATAATTTTAAAAAATTACAAAACATCATATTGTTTCATTTTGGTATTACTTACACCCAGTAAACTAAAACTTTGATATTGTTCATTGTATATTTTCTTGGCGGGTGTAAATACAAAATTTACAGTATGTCATATTGAGAATTTTGTGTTTGCACTCGCAGAGTTTGTTAAAACTGTGACTATCTGAATTTTGTATTCACACCCATCCAGCCAATAACAGTTTACCCAATAATGATATACTAACATGTACTCTTTCATGAACAATGCTGTAGAAACTATATATCTTGAAAGCCGATATTTTTTTCAGTGTACTATTTGTTCCGCGAGGACAACTAAATATCATCAAATCGCTAATTGTTTGGGCATAAACAATTCTGCTTCATGGAATCTGTAGCAAGTTCGCAACCTAATTTTTGTACAGGATGACAATAAAATAATTTTGCTTTAATAGTTTCTAAATTGCTCTGATCATAAAAATTTAACATAAATTTACTAACAGTAATTGTTTTTGTCAATAAATTGGTAAATTACATTTTTTGAATAGAAATATGTAGTAGAAGATCATACAACAGCGTTGGAGTAGATGGTTGACCCTCCTATCAGAGGCACCAACATTATTAATTTAATTCAAACGTTTTTTATTGAACGGAATGTGCAAGTTATTGAATGGATTTGATAACAGACAATGCCTATGTTAACCCTTTCAAACATAGAAAGTCAAGAAGAAATTATCTATGGTCATAAGAATATAGTATTACAAGTTTACAGAATATTATTGATATTATGTGTATATATTATGTGTATATTAGGTGAAAGACAGGGGGTACTTGAATATTAAATAATTATCTGAACATTTACCATATATGATTGTAAGCCATATTCTTAGTAGACATCTTTACTCACACCTACATTAACAAACCTATCACTTTCATTTATACTTGCGGAGATACAAACATAAGAATGAGATTTTCATGATCCGTTTGAAAAGAACAGAATATCGTATAACGGGTATTTTCTGCGGCTTGAAATTTTTGCGGTTTAACCCCCAAAAAGTATCAAATTATATTCTGCGTTTTCAATTTCTGCGGTTACATTAGACCGCAAAAAATACATATATTTACCGGATTTGCCTTAGGGAACGTAAACTAGAGAACTAAACTTACATATCTTAAAATCGACATTCTTACCGTGTTCACGGTGAATGAGAAGTTTTACAAGTCTACTAAATACTGCTTGTGAACTTTTCTCAGATCATTTTTATTTCATACTCGACTAAACACACAGTCCTTTTATCATTTCAGCTATAATTGATATCGCACAGGTAACATGAGATAACTAGGTGTGAAATACGACGCAGATCCCCCTAATAACGGACTAATCACGTTTAAAAATTATAGCTTGTATTCTAAATAATGTCAAAATTAGTGATTTTTTTGAAAGAATATTTTGCGTTTTGAATTTTTGCGGATTTTACTTATCCGCAAAATACCACAGAAAATAAACAACCGCAGAAAATACCCGTTATACGGTAAATAAAAGGGAACTATATATAATAAGTAAATGTACATTTATAATACTTAAATAGGTTTAAACAGTGTTACTTAAGAGAATCAAAAACGCTTTTGAGCTCGAATATAACTATAAACATGGAAAACAATTTTACAATTTTTAAAATGAAAAATCAGAACTACCATAAAGCATATAGTTCATATGAAAAGGTACACTAATGTCAATAAGTTGTTTAAAAGATCGTCTCTTTGTTGAGTTTATCTTGGACATCCAGGGAACATTTCCTTCAGATTAAAACCCACAGTATAAACATCGACTCTAATTAATTAAAAAATCCTTAAATAAGTAAGCTTTACTAGCTTTATTCCATAATTGACGTTAAATTATATTTCCTATTCCCTTAACTGAAGTGTTTGTAAGCTCTAGCTATATTTTGGGGGTTTTTAAGTTTTGACTTAAAGATAGTTAAAGTTGAAGTTTTCTTTTCTGTATGAAGATTATTCCATACTTTACATGTAGACAAAACAAAGTTATTGTAATAAGTAGTCCGATATAGTGGTAGATAGTAAAAAAAGCTCATTGGACCTATGATCATAGTCATGTTAAGTCGAAATATGATTGAATTAAATCTAACACATCTTGTGGTGCTAAACCATTAATAATCTTGTAGAATATGATTAATTTATGTTTATCTCTTCAAGATTGTAAGGTTTCCAAATTGAGCTCACTATATAAATGACTTTAGAAGAATTAACTCTGATTGCTGTCACTGTCCTGGTTGCTTCAGTTTTCCTTGATACAGCTGCTCCACACAACATCACCATATTCCAATCTACGTATGTTAAAGGCCGAATTTTAACAAGTGTTTATCGATCAAGTGTAACATTTTTGCTGTAGAGGATATATGTTTTTAAAGAGAAAATATATCACGTCAGTTGCCCGTGTTTCTAATATACAGGTAAATAATGGAATTGAAAACTCAAAATAATAGAAATGAATTGCATTTTTTGAAGAAAAAAAAACAATGACTTTGCATATGCAGATAATTGGATGGTGCTTCAATAAAGTTAATCTGGCAAGTTTATGAAAAATTATTGTTAAGTCGTAAAAAAAAAATAAAAACATGTGTAAATATGTATAATATATTAAAAAAAGGGATAAAAATATTACATTTATTCATTTATTATTTTGTCAGGAAAAAATTCTGACTTCTTTAAATAAAACACAGTCAGGTACCTGAGGTTATATCGTTTTGTCTTAATATAAATATATATACCCTTTACCAAATAAAACAGTATAGTTATATATTATATAAATAGTGCCTGTTTGGGAGGGTAACAGTTGAAATTGACACCCCGAGAAAACCATTGTCAACCGACGCGAAGCGGAGGTTGACAATGGTTTTCGAGGGGTGTCAATTTCAACTGTTATCCTCCCAAACAGGCACTATTTATTTTGTTATACTGAATGTCTTTTTTTAAATTTTTAAGAAAATTTTACTGCTTTTATATAGGAATAACGTGAATTCTACAGCGAACCGTACGCGCATAATTTTCGCGCATGTAACATTTTTTAATGTTACCCGTTGCCAAGTGCGTTGCTAACGCTGAGGGTAATAGTAAATATTGTTATACTTTCATGTTAAATACTGAAATCTGATTGGTTAAGACGCAGTTAATAATATTTACTATTACCCTCAGCATTAGCAACGCACTTGGCAACGGGTAACATTAAAAAATGTTACATGCGCGAAAATTATGCGCGTACGGTTCGCTGTAGAATTCACGTTATTCCTATATAAAAGCAGTAAAATTTTCTTTAAAATTTTAAAAAAGACATTCAGTATAACAAAATAAATAGTGCCTGTTTGGGAGGATAACAGTTGAAATTGACACCCCTCGAAAACCATTGTCAACCTCCGCTTCGCGTCGGTTGACAATGGTTTTCTCGGGGTGTCAATTTCAACTGTTACCCTCCCAAACAGGCACTATTTATATATTATTAACTGCGTCTTAACCAATCAGATTTCAGTATTTAACATGAAAATATAACAATTCCAATTATTATATACAATGTCAGGTGGTTGTCGAATAGAGCTCTGTTGAATTGCCTGAAAAGTAACGATAACGGGCAATATATTTGTTAGATATATTCAAAGATTATGACAAGATTAGACTTTAAATTATGTTACACGAGGGAATGAAAATCAATTCTTTGTCAAAAAGTATTCTAGCCCGACTCGCCTGTTCCATTCCAAAGCAAACGATCATCTTCTTAGCTTTATTTACATAGTATTGTAATAATGATTAATCGGACATATCAACCTAAAAGAAATCAGCCACGTCCGCATATATATCGGAAAGTATGAAAATTGTAAAACTGAAACTTTCAAATGTGTGCATGATTGTACGTTTAAACCATGTAGAGTAAGTTCCAGTTCAGATTAAAACTCTGAGGTTAGGGTCAATTCTCAACAGGATCAATTTTCAACGTGTCGAGGTCATCACAGTTAAGAAAAATCTTTCTCATACCGTTGAAAAATGACCCCGGGTATACATTTCACGGTTTCGGTCTCAATTTTCAACGTTGAAAAATGACCCCCCATGTCAATATTCAACGTGGAAAAATGACCCCCGGGTCAATTTTCAACCCGGGTCAATATTCTTCGTTACACCGGTGCATTCCGGAGTTATATATATGTTATATTCAGGCATATTTCGATATAATGCTAACATCTGAGAATTTAGCGCCGAGCCTCTGTGAAAAGAGAGATAACTTTTAAGATTCATCAAATCTTCAAAAATGATATGTATACAAACTTTACTGTTTATCCGCACCCTTTTATCCTACTACATTTCTGCTAATAAAAGCAGAATTTGTGACAAGGTAAACTGTTCTTTATGTGACCAGTCTTGTCATTAAAAAAACATGTGATGGGTTTGAACACAAGTTCTGACAACTTATTCCTTGAATAAAGTAGATTAATTTTTAGAGCGATCCATAAGGAGTTACAATTAAAAAGTTGCAATTTACGGCGCCGGTTTTTTTGGCTGATTAATTTTTCAATTTACTATTATCACTACTGATGTCTTCGATTTACGTGCCTCAGACTTACTTTAAACACAGAAAATGGGATCATTTGGTGCACAGTTTGGGTTTCCGGTTGTTAATAATAGATACGCCATCGCTCGTCTCCTTAAACTGTGTATACTTTTTGAGGACAATATGGAGTGTTCTATATCAGGGTTGACTTTATTGAATGTTTTAGAAAAATGAACATTTTTAAAACATAAGAATCTTTGATTACTTCCAATAAACAATGTAGAATATTTTGTACAGCCTCTCTTGTTACTTGTATCAATACATTAAAAAAATTAAAGCGAAGTTCAGAAATCATTATTTTTGTCAAAAAATTTAGAAAAAGTATCCTCTGACGGAAGAAAGAGTATCTGGAACCGTGAAATCAATTTAGATTATCACAACATGTTACGCTCCTCATAAAGCAAAAGTTCACTGATTTCCTGTAGTTAAGTATTTTTTAACTCTTCTTTCGCCACATTTATTTGAATTTTTCCAGATATTGTCATTTGCAATTGGTACAGGTGCAGTTGATTACCAACAGAAACATATAAAATAGGAATATAATTTCATGTTTATCATAGAACAATTCGACACTGAGGTAGGTGTACATTACTTCTTAGTATGTTTTCCCTTTGAGGTACGAACGAGTTTTGCGTGAACTCGTTTCTGCGATATTTGTTCCACTCAAAATTTATTAATCTTTAATTTTAATAAACATACCATGGTTATTAAATCTTATCAAATGACAATGGTAATAAAATATAATATTTTATTATATTTTCAGAATGTTGGTGCCAGTTATTTTTGCTGTGGGTTTGGTGGTGTGCGGAGTAACTGGAAAACCGACTAGTAAAGAAAATGTAAATAATTCGAAATTAGTATAGTTTTACACATTGAAAATGACGATCTATTTCGCATATGTTTCTTTGATCATTCATTCATTTATTCTATTAAAAGTGATAATTACCATTTCCATGTCTCTAATATACCAAATACACCAATATGCATCTATGTCTTTATATACAAAATGCATAATTATGAACTTTTAAAAACATTTGGATACGAATGGTAAGCAAAGTACTTTAAGTGAAAATCCGTTATTTTCTGAATTAGGGTTCTATTGAATGGCAAAAAATATTTAATTTGGTTCATTTTAATAACAATTCTGATTTTTTATAGGTGACCAGGCAATTAATATTGAGGAGCTTACTCATGTAACTTCAAGTCTAGGGGATGTCGGAATTCTTGATCACTGTCAGCGTCGTCGGTGCTGGGCAGTATGCATTCATATTGGATAAAACTAAAATATTTCGATGACTATATTTTGGAATTAAAACTGTATAAGAAAATTTTTTTTAATATGAAGGACCAGCAAAGAGGTTTTCTTTTTTTTTTAAATGTTCGATAGCGGTTGTTGAATCAAATACACATTTAATACAAGACAGTAATAATATGGATAATGATATATCATAATGCTATTTAAATTTTCTGGATAGTTGAAAATACAATATTAACAATTTTCTATTTACAGCTACCTAATAACATTATATATATATATATATATATATATATATATATATATATATATATATATATATATATATATATATATATATATATATATATATATATAATCCAAAATGAGTAAAGTTAATCCACACAAGTAATTAATAATAAAAAATAACAGAAAGCCGATTCAAAACTCTACCAGTTTCATTATAATCTCCTGAAGATTACAATGAAACCGGTAGAGTTTTGAATCGGCTTTCTGTTATTTTATATATATATATATATATATATATATATATATATATATATATATATATATATATATATATATATATATAATGGCAAAAATTCAATAAGCTGAAATGATAAACATTGGTTTAACCTCCGATAAACGCCTCTAAGAACATCGTAAATCTGTAATTCATCAAAGGTCTTTTGAGACCTATATTTAAAATAAGATTATTAAGTTTCTTATATATATACAAAATCATTCATCATAAGAGATTTTGGAAAGATTATGAAAATGCGTGCGAGGTAGTTGTTGAACATAAGAATTTAATGATTGAAAATTGGTATTCAGGGCTTTGTAGGCTTTTAAAGTCTGCAATCATAATTTAACCGTCATTTAGTCTATCAAGAAGAAAAATGCCAAGTTTTCCATTTCTCATAGAAATCATTAACTCTGCAATAAACTCTGCAATTTTGGATAGGTATATATTTTTAAGTTGATATGTGGGTTTTAATATCTATAAACGATGAATAAATTGTTAGTTTTCTTTAAAAAATCATGTCCTATTAACATAAGATTTGATAACCAAAAGAGAAGATTAAATTGCTGTGAAACTGCAAAAGTCTAGCACAAATATAAAGATTAAAGGATCTCTTGGAATTATTATCTTTGTTTGACAGACTTCAAAAATGAGCTCTTGAACATTTGGACATATATAATTACAGAAGAAATTGTGTTGTTCACTAAAGGTGCATAACTTACAGCATTCCATTCCTGGCCTTTAAATTTTTTTTAAATGTTGTGGTGAATTCTAAATTGCAGCCATTGCAATTTGATACTCTTAACATAGGTGAAAGGTAACTGATAAAATAAAGTCCATTGTATATCTGACAACATAAAATAAAGTCCCCTTATTTATTGTTTTATATTTCTAATGGTGTGACATTCTCTACGTTTAGAATATTGTACATAATGTTAGAGCCTTGTCGGCTAAAACAAAACAGTTAAATGTAGAAGAGTAAAAACGATCTCGAGCTATCATCCCTTGGGGGATTTCATGAGAATGCAAATTAGTTTTAAATTGATATATTTCTGTAGATCATGATATGTAAGAAAGTTATGGTTTGATATCATATTTACTCTGAAGGTTTTTTAAATTTAGAAATGACCCATTTTCATCAAGCAAATTATATATATATATATATATATATATATATATATATATATATATATATATATATATATATATATATATATATATATAAAAGGCTAACGACACGAACAATAGAAATTGTCTAATTTTCGGGACAACCAGTCCCTTCTTCAGGACCAAAAAATAAATTACATGAGTACAAGACAAAGAAAACAAAATCTACAGCTACTACTAAACAACTTTAGAAACTATAAAAAAGAACAGCTACATTATAAACATTTGTTCACATTCTTAAAGAAGGTGTTGCTACTGTCGCCGATCGCTCTAAAGTAATCAATCGACTGCCAACTTCACGCCTGATTAAGTTAATTAGCTAATTAAAATTGGCGTCCGAGTTAACTAATGAAAATTTGAACCCCTGTTGTTAACTCGTACGGCACTTATGATATAGACTCGAATTTTGATTAAAAAGAGATAAAATTAAATGAAAATAAATAAAAAATTAAGAAAAAATGATTTACAAATAAAAAGTAGTGAAGAAACTAATAAATGAATGGAAGAGGCGCAGTAGACAGATTTCATGAAATTACTATGTGGGTGTCAGGTGATGTATGGCCATGAGACGTTCATTTTAGTGAAGTCCATTTGTTTGTTCATGCCATCAGGTCTGAATGATTTGAGTCTGTGCATCCAGAACTTTTCCTTGCTCTTCCTCTCCGCGTCTGTCCAATGAGGATTATGGTCAATAACCAATACTGTCATGTCTTCCCATTTGTGACCACTTGTATTAAAATGTTCTCCGACGGGCTCCTTGACTTTTTTGGTCTTTATGGTAGAGCGGTGGTTGTTGATCCTTCTGTGGAGGTCACCTGTTTCACCGACGTATTGCTTAGAGCAGACTTTGCAACTGATGAGATAGATGCAGTTGTCTGTGCGGCAAGAAGTGTTACCAAATATCTTGTAGGTGCGACCTGTGATGGGGCTTTTAAAACTGTCCGCGTTGGTACTGTGTTTGCACAACAGGCATCTGGTATCGGAACATGTTTTAAAACCACCATTTGGCAACGGGTTGTCTAATCTTGCCCTCACTACCATGTCCTTTAAGTTCCTCAGGCGTTTAAATGCAGCCATTGGTGGATCCTTGAAAAGATCAGCCATTCTTTCGTTAGTGTAAAGAATGGGCAGATTATTTCTAAGGATGGTGTTGAGGTTCTTAAGGGCGGGGTGATATGTAGTGACAAGTGGAACCCTGCTTTTGTCTGTTTTCTCTTTGTATTGTAAAAGGGTTTTCCTGTCTTTTGTAGTAATCTCATCAATTGCAGATTGAACTGTGTGGGCTTTATAGCCTCGATTACACAGATGGGATTTTAATATTCTGCTCTGTTCTTCAAAGATCTCATTAGAAGAGCAGATTCGTCTGATTCGAGTTGTTAATCCTTTAGGAATTCCTCTAAAAGTATGGGGAGGGGGCAACTCGATGGCTTGAGGTAGAGGTGAGAATCAGTGGGTTTGGTATGGAGACTGAATTTTATTTCACCATCTTCCAAGGTGGATGTAGTATCCAAAAATACATTTTTGGAACTAGATATGTCCACTGTGAATTTAATCGAATTGTGGAAGGAGTTGGCAAAGGTGATGAAGTCATTTAGGCAGTCTCGGTTTTCGACCCATTTCATCTCAATATCATCAATGAACCGCAACCAGCTCAAAGGTTTGAAAGGAGCTCTGAGAAGCAGGTTGCGTTCCAATCTTCCCATAAATATATTGGCGTAAGAGGGGGCCATTCTGGTGCCCATAGCTGTACCACTTATTTGTATGTAATGTTCGACATTAAACATGAAATTGTTCAGCTTGAGAACATGTTCAAGGAGCTTGAGTAGAGATTCCGTTGACGGCTGCTGAATCGTTCTACTGTCCCATACCTCCCTGCAGGCCTCGATACCTTCATCGTGAGGAATATTCGTGTACAAGGACGTGACGTCCATTGTAACGAGAAGAGTATGGTCTGGCAGGCCAGAGGAAGGTGTTTTATTCAGGTAATCTGTAGTGTCCTTGAGGTATGATGGCAAATCTTCTACATGTGGACGGAGATGTAAATCTATAAATTCAGATATTTTCTCCGTGGGGTGGCCGATGGCACTGACTATAGGGCGCCCAGGCATTCCTTCCTTGTGGATTTTTGGAAGCAGATAAAATTGACCTGGTCCACAGTTGGTTGGGCGAAGCGTTTCATAAACATTAACACCAATCTCATCATTTTCTTACATTTTGTCCAGGGTGTTAGTGATGAGAGCTGTAAACTCTTCAGTCGGATCAGAGTCCAGTTTCTTGTAGAAACGATCGTCTGTCAGCTGTCTGTTGGCTTCAGCTAAATACGCTTGTTTGTCTAGGACAACCACTGTGGATCCTTTGTCTGCTTTCTTTATGACTATGTCGTCCCTGTTTTTCAACCTTTGTAGAGCAGATCTCTCTTCTTTCGTCAGATTGTCAGGGACGAATTTTGGTTGGTCAGGAGCTTCTCAATGTCTGACTCAACAGCATCAATGTAAGACTCAAGTGCTCCACATTTGCCCGGTGCCGGTTCCCAAGTACTTTTGGGTCGGTACAACTTATGTTCCTCTAAGTTGTGCAAGGGCGGAGGAGGTTCGTCTGTGTGATCATTGCTGGAGTCTTTTCGCGAGAAGTGTTCCTTTAATCTTAGCCTTCGGAAAAATGCTCTGGTGTCCTCTCTAACCTTTTTGTCATCGACCTCATGCGGTGTTGGACAGAAATTGAGACCTTTAGATAGTAGCGATGTCTCAACGTCTGTGAGAGGAACCTTAGATGTGTTCAGAACTGGGCAGGTGTTGGTATCGACCAAGGACTCGTCTTCACTTGTTTGCTTCTTGCGCTTGAAGCGTCTAGAGCGCCGTATTTTAGCAGAAGGACGAGATGACCACATATTAGACCTAGTTCTGTTTGTTGTTGGAACACCATCCCGAAGGAACTTCTTGTTTTGGGTATTGTTGAGGTCATTAGGTCATTTTTCTTAATTTTATTTATTCATTTTCATTTAATTTTATCTCTTTTTAATCAAAATTCGAGTCTATATCGTAAGTGCCGTACGAGTTAACAACAGGGGTTCAAATTTTCATTAGTTAACTCGGACGCCAATTTTAATTAGCTAATTAACTTAATCAGGCGTGAAGTTGGCAGTCGATTGATTACTTTAGAGCGATCGGCGACAGTAGCAACACCTTCTTTAAGAATGTGAACAAATGTTTATAATGTAGCTGTTCTTTTTTATAGTTTCTCAAGTAGTTTAGTAGTAGCTGTAGATTTTGTTTTCTTTGTCTTGTACTCATGTAATTTATTTTTTGGTCCTGAAGAAGGGACTGGTTGTCCCGAAAATTAGACAATTTCTATTGTTCGTGTCGTTAGCCTTTTTTAGTGCTTTTTATATTCAGTTTACTGGCTTAGTATCTATATATTAGATCCGACACTTTAAAGATGCCTAGTGTTGTTGATTCTATTCAGTGCTTTCTATATATATATATGTGTGTGTGTGTGTGTGTGTGTGTGTGTGTGTGTGTGTGTGTGTGTGTGTGTGTGTGTGATCAATTTTTTTAATAAGATACTAGTATTCCATTTTCAATTTGGGTTATTTGTCTTTTAATCCAGGATGACTTTTGACCTTGGATATTATGATTGATTTCAATCATTTTAAACCACCATTTGAATATTTTATGTCTAATTTGTTTTTGGTTTTTTTTTTATCTATTAGTATTGTCTCCGTAGATTTATATTGGAATGTTTTGATATGAATGAAAAGGAAAATACTTAGAACACCATTACTGTAAACGAAGATATTTTTAAATCTGTTTTATTTTTGCTATGATCGGAGGTGGGGAAATTCAGAACAGGGCCAATTAAACACTGCAAGCTACTTCTCTTATTCACAACTGTTATGTTGCGACTGAAAACGGAACGACGTCTGTGTTACTAACGAGACACAGGACAAAAGTAACTCTGTATACAGTGATTTTGTTTTAATTTATACTGCATGATATTAAAAATTTGTAGTTTTTTACACTTCTGAATAGTTTCAGGTGACTATACAATTGATATCTACGATTCATATACATGTATATGATTTAGTCATATAAGGACAGTTTGGATCTGTGAATATATATGAACCATGTTTATTTATAGTTACAAATCTAAAAATCACACTTTTTTATTATGCAGTAAATAACCATTAAAACATTTAAAAGGCTTTTTATTGTTGTCTTGTTTTCATGAGTAATCCGTAAAGAGTGCATTGGGCCTTATACATGTAGATCACATGAGAACAATACAGCTCTGTAAAGGATACCTAGAACTAAATGCGCAAATTACAATTGCTCAAAAGCAACAGTCACATGGTGACCCAAACAATAATTTACTTTTGCATGTTATATATTTATAAGCCTTCCTCAAATCTCAATATTATATGGTTTGGCCCTTGCAAAATTTTCTAAAATAAATTACATGGAAACTTTGGAGTTATTGGATCAGTTGCTGCATGATTTGTTTGATATTCCAGTTGCTAATAATTAAGGATGACAATTTCTAACCGGAACATTGGTCATTCAGTCGGAGCGATGATAACCGAACAGCTAGTTAAAAAACAATAATCGGTTAGTCGTATAAGCAATAAATTAGTGCATATCTTTACTCAATTTCGTTTCTAAATCTTAACATGTATTACTTGAGATATTAATGTCTGATCAAGTTAAATTGGAGCCAGTTAAGGAGACTGGATGGTAACCAAACTATTTCGACAGAACAGAGTAATAGAAAACATGTTGGCAGTTTCTGTCATGGCTTTATTATTTATTGTATATAAATGAAACAATGATAAATTGATATATATATATATATAAAACAATGATCAAGTCAATGATAAGGTTTTTAAGTCAATGATAGATTTATAAGTCAATGATAATGTTTATAAGTCAATGATAATGTTTATAAGTCAATGATAATGTTCAAAGACAATGATAAATGGTATTGAACTGACATTTTTTATTATTTTACCAGGAATAAAACTGTATTATATAATATGACAATGACAATGATAAATGGCAATGAACTACATCGACTTCACACGAGTATAGGATAAAGCAAATTATATGAAAATGGTAGGAGCCCATATTATTGGCCGCAGACCCTCGACTAAAACAGAATGTGCGGTAGGACTTCTTTCAAACTTCGACAGATCACCAAAATCCATCAAAGCCATGACTTTATATTATAGGTTGTTGCTGGTGAGACGTGATCAAAATATGAAATACGAAAAAAAGACAGTAGCAACAAACAAAAGACAACTACTTAAAGACACTTGTATAGGTTCTCTTAATAAAAATTACAATATCAAGAATTAATTCAAACGGGATACTTGTATTACATCAACAATTTTTATAATATTTAAAATGAGCTAAAGGGAGGGCGGAAGGGGATTATGCGTCTTATCCAGAGCATTGTCAACAGCAAAAGGAGGTCGTAGCGCGGATTATTTGCGCAGGTTCTCACCAAAATTACATAACATGAGCAACAGGGGTTTACACGATATATTACAAGGGCCCTGACAGAGTATACTTAGAAGTCCTGTGTCTATGGAGACACGTTGACGTTATTTATATTTTCATAGAAAAAAATTGCTATACATCTCTATACCTGTCCCATGTTTGTTTTATGGGGATTTTTTTAGTTCTTTAAGTATATATCAAAATAAATTCTTTTTAGAAGTGGGATAGGGGTCCGAAAATCGATTTTTTAAATTAAAAAAGCATACATCATATTTCAAAAAAAATATTCTTGCAATGTACCTCCATAAACACCGACAAATATATCTTGCGATATTTTTTACCCGTTTTAAGAATAGGGTACCTTTCTTTGAGACAAAATTACAACTTATATTAGCAAAATTCAAACTTTTTCTCAACAAATGGTTGTAGAGAGGATAACAATGAATCCCCTTCATATTTTTTCAGATTTTAAAGGGGCATGGTCACGATTTTGGTCAAATTTTATTTTTCTGTTTTTATTATTTACAATGCTTTATGAATGCATTTCTAACGATCAAATGAAATTTGGATGCTCGTCGATGAGTTTTAAGCAAGATACAGGGCTCACAATTCTTCGTCATGTAAACAAGGCTCGTGCCCTGTTTTTGTTTACGTAGGTTCAATATACCAGTAAAAATCTTTTTCAAGATGATTTGTCTATATTCTTATTCTTTTTAAGCATAAATAAACAGTTCCTAACGATTAACACATTCATTTTAGGTCTTAAACTGGAATTTTCACTTCAACATTCAAAATGTAAACGAAAGCTTTGTTTACATAGCGAGGAATTGTGAGCTCTGTAACTTGCTTATAACTCAACAAATGACACTCAAATTTTGGTTGCCAATTGAAAATGCCTTACTGAAGCATTATAAACATTAAAATCGAAAAAATGATTTTTGACCAAAATCGTGACCACGCCTCTTTAAATCTACAAAATAAGTCTGTATCTGCGCAGTTCAACAGCTGTTCTGAGTCATTAAAAAGGCATTGTCCTGTTCTTTTATGCATACTTTTCAAACAAAATAGCATGCAGGAATTAAAGTGGTATGGGACACTTCCATGTTGTGACGAATTCTTTATCGAAATAAACAATAAAATTAAGTGCAGTTATATAAGTAGTTTCTTTCCCAATATTGTCATCAAACAGCGTAGCGCAGTGAGTTAGAAGGTTTGATTCGAATCTGTAAGTCATGAGTTCGAATCCCACTGTGGGTTTTTACAATTTTTTACCTTTCAAAATATTTTTAAAAGCTATTTTAGGTAAGATATTGTAAAATTTGAAAATTCTAAACCGGTGAAAGTATTTCAATTATAATGTACTTTAATCCACATTAATATCGACAGATGTCCCATACCATTTTAATATTTATTGCTTTTAGATCTTTTAGCAACATTTTTGGACAGTTTCGGGCAGAAACAACCCAGTTCAAGAAATATTTAATTCTTATCCTCAAATGTACAAGATGGCCGCACATCCCCCTTAAGTCTAATTAACTGAGAGACAAAAACTCCATATGCAGGTGATGAAGGTATATTGCTACATGATTTTTTTCTTGAGAATTATAATGATAAATAATTTTCATATAAAAGTATGATTTACATATCCAAAGATTTTTCCTATTGTACTTCTTGTGGCATTATGGACCTTAGATAAGAAAAAGAAATACTATGCACAAATTGTGTATTTTGATGCGAGTAACCGGGCACTCTGTCGGAACGAATTGAGATTAACCGATTATCAATTCTGAAATCACGCCTAAATATTTTTTTTCCTGAATACTTTTTTTGCTATCATTTTCGACTTTTGAAGACATCAAAAATAATATTTGTAACGAAGTCTTAGAATAAACGCACATTATATAAAACATGCATGAATACATCCACATTTATTTGATTTCGTCATCCCTATTTAATATAGACACGTTACCGCGCTCGTCTCTTCAAATAGGCTATTTTGATCAATTTATTTTTTCCATACAAATTGTTTGGAAAATAGAAAAATATAAATGATAATCTTTTATTATAAAGTTCTAATTTTTGTTACAGTATAAAATGGGGAGGAAGAAATAGTATCTGGAACTGTGAAATCAATTTAGATTATCACAACATGTTACGCTCCTCATAAAGCAAAAAAAACAAGAATACTGTTCACTGATTTCCTGTAGTTAAGTATTTTTTAACTCTTCTTTCGCCACATTTATTTGAATTTTCCCAGATATTGTCATTTGCAATTGGTACAGGTGCAGTTGATTACCAACAGGAACATATAAAATAGGATATAATTTTATGTTTGTCATAGAACAATTCGACACTGAGGTAGGTGTACATTACTTCTTAGTATGTTTTCCCTTTGAGGTACGAACAAGTTTTGCGTGAATTCATTCCTTTGATATTTGTCTCGGTATTCCAAATTTTTTAACTGTAATAATCTATCATGAATAATTATATATCATGAACATGAAATCTTTATTGATTGATAACGGAGTTGAACAATAACATTTTATTAATTTTGTTTAGAATGTTGGTGCCAATATTTTTTGTTGTGAGTTTCGTGGTGTGCGGAGTAGCTGGAAAACCGACCAGTAAAGAAAATGTAAAAAATTTGAATTTAACTCAACACATTAGAAATAATGGGATCTTTTAAATCCTATTTTTGTTAATTCGTTTATCTTTTCATTTAAACGTGATAATTGCTGATTCTATTTCTTCCATTTTTAATATTTAATAAAAAATATTAGGTTCAAAAACAAGTCTACTTGACATTTTATTTTCAAATTTCTATTGGAGTGTTGGCACTGGAAGAAAGAAGGTGTATCCTTTATTATTTAAAATGGACAAAAAATTTTCTTGAAAAAAAGGTGTTTATCTAGGTTGCCAAATAAGTATTGATCCGTTGTTGTAATTTGTTAACAAATTCTTTACTAACAGATAGGCTATGTTGAATGTATATGTAATGAAAATTCCCTGAAAATTAAAAATAACGTGTTGGATGTCTAATAAGCCTCCCAGTTTTGTAATAATACGAGATCATTTAAATGTCTGAAGCGTGATGTGTCCGGAGGGGAAGAAAGGGACCGGGTTTGATTTTCAAGCACATGTGTAACTGTCTCACCATGCCTTTTTTCCTGGGTTTTTTTTTTTTTGCTACTATGTAATATAGGAAGTGTTGTTTTAAAAGATGTCAAGAGGAATTAATCCAAAAAGTTTGTTTCCAATTACAATTGGTATCGAAAGGTGCAAGGTTAAGATAAGAATATCAAGTAAAATTCATACTGTAGTGACACCTGAGCGATGATACCTAGTACATAATTCATAATTGACTGAAAACATTTTAATCTTTTAATAAATGTTAAAGGCTCATTATCGATGTAGAATTTGCATCAAAAAGTGTATCTGGGTTTATCTTATTATTTAGGACGTTCAAATCCCATGTCATTTTGCTACCTATGATATGGACGGCGATGAGAATATTTCTCTGGAAGAGTTTCTGAGAGCGACTGCAGGCTTCACAAAAATGGATCCTAAGACTTTGTATGAACATTTGGATACGAATGGTAAGCAAAGTACTTTAAGTGAAAATCCGTTATTTTCTGAATTGGGGTTCTATTGAATGGCAAAAAAAATTTAATTTGGTTCATTTTAATAACAATTCTGATTTTTTATAGGTGACCAGGCAATCAATATTGAGGAGTTTACTCATGTAACTCCAAGTCTGGGGGATGTCGGAATTCTTGATCACTGTCAGCGTCGTCGGTGCTGGGCAGTATGCATTCATATTGGATAAAACTAAAATATTTCGATGACTATATTTTGGAATTAAAACTGTATAAGAAAATTTTTTTTTAATATGAAGGACCAGCAAAGAGGTTTTCTTTTTTCTTTTCTTCTGTTTTTTTGGTTTTTTTACTATGTTGATCCAGCAAAAAGGTTTTTTTTTTAAATGTTCAATAGCGGTTGTGGAAGCAATTACACATTTATTACCAGACAATAATGTGGATAATGTATTGTCATAATGCTATTCTGGATAGTTGAAAATACAATATTTACAGTTTTGTATTTACACCCAACCAATAACATAAAAATATGTATCATGGCAATATATATATTCGATAGATAAGCTCATATGATGCACATTGGTTGAACGTCAAATAAACACCTCTGTAATGAATCAAATGGCTTTTAAGGCCTATATTTAAAATAAGACTACTAAGTTTACTGTTATATATCAACATCATTCATTTGAAGAGACTAGACTTCCACGTCCACGGGTTGACATTGCATATGATATCGGACATTTACGAATTAGATACAACGACACACTGTAGTGTTGTTATTTATATAACCAAGCTTTAAGTCTATAATAATGCTATCAATATCACTACACTCTGCTTGGTTAGAATTATCTTACTGTGTCTAGGGATAGGCCTTCACCACAGTTTTGTCTGCTAAAAGTGGAGCGCAATTGATAACCAATTATTAAAATTGCCATATCGGAGGAACAGTTCTTTCACTGCCCTATTTGATGAAATTAACTTTCGCCTTTTTAAAAATAAGAGAAACCAGATTATTACAGATAAAACAGCAAAAAGAACAACAAAAATCCCTTTAAAATAATAATAAAAAACACTTTTTAGAAAGGTCGTACATGTATACATGGTATCAATTTTCATTTTAATATTTTTTTTATAAACGTTGTTATGCCTAGTTAATAAAACTGAGTGTATTGCTCTAATTTACATGAATTATAAGTAGTAGCTATGGTGACCAATACAAGTCTTAAAAGAAGCCCTCTCGTCATAATTCTTAAGGTGGCAGTTACTCCAAGAACCAGGCTTTGTGTTTGTAGAAAGAAAGGCACAATGATTTGACACCAACACAGCATATGCTACGACTAAGCACATATTTAAGTTCGGAAACAGTAATTTTAATTTAGTGTTATATTTATACCCCAACCATGAACTTGTAATTGTACTAACAAAACAAGCTATACTAGATAACGAATCACAGCCAGCGTAGATTTTTTTCGGAGGGGTGGGTATGTTTGATTTTTTTCCTTTTGTCTAAAGAAAATGTAGATATATTAAAACATATTAAAATAAAGATATTGAAAACATATACAAAACATACCAACATTAAAGAAATACATCCAAAAAACAAACTTTTACATGGGGCAACCATGATCATGACTGACAGTACGGTGAATATTGTACTTTTGATTAGAGGATATTGATGACTAACTGCTTGATCAAGCATTTGTATACCTGGTATTTGTCTACTCAGGGAAAAAGTTGTAATTTACGGTTCCTTTTTAATGTACTGTGGCAATTTACTTTCCCCTCGACCCAAACTGTACTCTAAAAAGCAGTATTGCTTCATTTCATTTTGATAAGGATTGAAGCGCTGAGCAGTTTTACACCCACCCAGTATATTCAAGATTTACATACTTTGCTGTTCTTACAAATCCTTCGTAGGCAGCAGATGAGCAATAATAGCATAATATATCGTATACGGTTATTCATCGGATTTTTAACTTTATATTTAAGCATTGAATGCTTATTTTTGGATGTCGTCGGTCCTATGACACACCAATGCGGTGAAGACAAATTGAATACCGCGCGATAGCTCAATAGTGTACAGTTTCATAGAGCCGTCGGTACATGTTATGATTCAACATAGTAAACCATACTCCTATATGCAAACTCGCAGCAAACAACATGCATATAAAAATCTGACAAAGGAAGTCCTAGAAATAAAATATACTCCTTAATACGAACTTAAAAATTCCTACCCGCCATCCCCACCCCCTCCCCTAAAATTCCAGGATATTTTACACATTTTTATTGAGAGAAAATTAACACATTATTTATGGTTAAGGACGTTTTAAGTACACAGGGTTTGAGTTCTCAAATTTGGATTGTTATAAATTTCAATTTCATGAGTAAAATTTGTTCTAAACACTAAAAGTATTTATGAAATGAATTATTGTTGACTTACCATTCGATATTTTTACTATATTTTGGAATAAGGCTCAAACAAAGTTAGACTTTAATCAAAACAGAGATATTTCAGACAAAAAATTTCTGATTTTGTTTATCACTAAAATTTATTTGGTAGTACTGTATTATTCAAAGTTAAGATGTGATTTGTTAGTCAACATAATTTTGCATATTTTCTGTTGGTTTTATCTCTTTTATTTAGATAATAGAATGACACACACTAAAAAAAATTGAAAAATGCTTAAAAACGATAAAAGACACCATATCTCAAAATTTTGATTATTGACCTCATATAAGCTTTATGCCTGCAGAGTAAGGTCAAAATACTTAGTTTAAGGCTATAAATGTGTTAGTATTATCATCATTCATTCTGAGAAAATGTATACCTTAATAAGATTTGATTTTACATTTTTTGAAATTATACAACATAACCATGCCGACTTACTCCATATAACTCGGTTCAATTTCAGTTTTATGAACCAATTATTTCTTCTAAAAATGTTTACAAAATGTATCATAAATATGAATGAAATCTTGTGTTAAAAAAATGTTTTGTAAACCACTTTTTCACTTTTGTTATTTCTTTATCTTTAAGTGTCAAGAACACCACTTGCAAAAAAATTCTGTAATTCACCAACAAGCAAAACCATGTTAAGCAAATGAACAAATACAAATATTAAAAGAATATGACAAAAAAATAAAACCAGATATCATACATAACATAATTGTATTATGGATCAGTATTTGTGTGTTGGTAAAGTTCATACATTTCTATTGCTGTCAAAAGTCTGTAAAAGACATTAACGGGAAATATAGCAGATAAAATAGTTTTCCAGTAGATTTCTCCATAGAACTCTCGTTGAATTGATAAATTATCGATGGTCTTTCCAATGACAATGCTGTCAAACACCCATCTCAAAATATTCATGACAAAAATGCAAAGAAAAATTCGACTGACTCTGAAATATTTAACTCGCACCTGTCGGGGCTTATAAGAAATATTTTTCACCTGAAGAATAAACCCGCTCTGTATCACAGTAACAGCTATTTTAAAACACTTATTAAAAAATAACAAGAAACAAAAGAGGTTTCCTGCGTTCATGAGTCCGGCTATTGCACCAAATGTTTCGTAACCAACAACCACAGATGTAATCACTATAAGTGTCATCTGATATCCGCTAGAAGGAGATGGGGTTTCTTTTTTCCAAACTTCGTTGAATTCAACTTGAAATTGTCTTTTTCCGAATAATAAAAGGACTAAGAATTCTATTTCGAATATGGTACTGATAATACGAAATACCTTTGACAAGTTTGCTGTTTTTAAAAAGGCCAAAGTTAATGTCATCAAATAGGGCAGTGAAAGAACTGTTCCACTCGATATGGCAATAATTTTAGAGATGTGCCTTGTCAGATGTTCAGATGAGTTTGATAACTCGTTTGGTGTTGTTTGGTTTTCCGTTTCTTGAGGGTCGATAGGTAAAGATGCTTGAACAGAATTGTAACGGAAATATTTACAAGCATTCTGACAGCAATGGCAACAGAGAGCAAGCTATATTCGATAATCAATGGATTAATGTAAGATTTCAAATCATAACGAATGGTGTTAATGTTAGATGAACGAAAGCAATCGTCCAGTCGAGTAACATTCGATGGTTTCCAATTCCTGGCATACATAACAGGGTCAAAAAAAATCCTAAACCATCGAAGGATATGAGCAATGATCATGAGAGAGATACCGTAATTAATCAAAGACGAGGGTCTGAAATAAAATTGTCCATACAAGCTTAAGAATCCGAGTTGTCCAATACAGAAACATATCTCTATTAAATGTGTAACGATATTTAAGTCATATGCAATCATATACGGTTGACCTCCATCTTTGAGCAAGCAGTCAATATTTGCACCCATATTTAGAGCGAAATTGAGGATACTTGCAAACCCAAAAGCCTATAGGAAAACGAGTTTAATGTTTAATGTGACGTCCTGTCTTGTCTTGTTTTGCAATCAAAAACTTTCGTGTGTTGCGTTTGACTAAAAACCAGATAACGAAGGTAACGATCATGCTTAGGAGAGTTATGATGGCTTCTGTCCCCCATACTACGGGGCGGGGTATTGCTAATGGTTCCGTAGTCGTAAACACGTTCATTACAACAATGCACATAAACAGAACACATGTCGGTCCTACCGTAGAGTTAACGAAAAAGAAATGGGAAATGTCTTCATTCTGTTTTAGATTTGCCATATCTGAAAATAAATAATAAATATTTCCTGCATAAAATGTTTCCTTTTTTCAAAAGGACACAATTTAAAGGTTTCACTGATCGATACACAGGTCTTTCAAACTCTTAATTCATTAGCAAATTCTTTCAAATGTACAATGTATCACATGAATCAAATATGGTTCCTATCAAGAGCACTAGAATGTATAACGTTTTTCTTCATTAATCATAATTTTCTATTCATTATCAAGCCTTGTAACAAAAGTTTATAAATGCACCGTTTATTCATTCATGGGTAAAAAATTTAATACCATAAAGCATATTTATAATATAGTTTGTATGGCTCAACTCTCTGGTTTTCGCAGTATGGGTATAAACCATGATTTGCTGTTATCACTTTGTACTATTCAAGAAGCTGAATGACTCTTCGTTTAATATAATGTGCCTATCTTTGTAGTCTTTAAAATATTTCTTGCTCCATAGGTACCCCTTTTTAGCTCACCGAGACGAAGTCAGGGGGAGCTTATGCTATACCCTCGGCGTCGGCGTCGGTGTCGGCGTCGGCGTCCGGACCTGGTTAAAGTTTTTGTTGCAGGTCCTGTATCTAAGCTATTACTTGTCCTATCTTCACCAAACTTGCATGGATGATGCATCTGGACCTACTTATGGACTTGAAAGACTTGGATGCTGAATCTGAGTCCTAAATTTCAGATGCTGGAAGAGGTTAAGGTTGTTGGACCAGGTGAAAGTTTTTGTTGCAGGTGCCCTTTGATAGCAATATCTAAGTTACTGCAGGTCCGTACTTCACCAAACTTGCATGGATGGTGTGTCTTATGATACTGATGCACCAGACAGGCTTGAGTGCTGAATCTGAGCTATAGGTTTCGGATGCTGGAGGAGGTTAAGATTTTTGGAGCAGGTTAAAGTTTTTGTTGCAGGTGCCCTTTGATAGCAATATCTAAGTTACTGCTGGTCCGTACTTCACTAAACTTGCATTGATGGTGTGTCTTATGACACTGATGCACCAGGCAGGCTTGGATGCTGAATCTGAGCTATAGGTTACAGATGCTGAAGGAGGTTAAGGTTTTTAGAGCTGGTTAAATTTTTTGTTGCAGGTGCCCTCTGATGATTATATCTTAGTTACTACTTGTCCTAACTTCACCAGACTTCCATGGATGGTGCGTCTTATGATACTGATGCACCAGACAGGCTTGAATGCTGAATCTGAGCCATAAGTTTCGGATGCTGGAGGAGGTTAAGGTTTTTAGAGCTGGTTAAAGTTTTGAAACAGGAGCCCTCTAATGATTATATCTTAGTTATTACTTGTCCTAACTACACCAGACTTCCATGGATGGTGCGTCTTATGATACTGATGCACCTGACGGGCTTGAATGCTGAGTCTGAGCCATAGGTTTCAGATGCTGGGTATGGTTAAGTTTTTTGGAACAGGTCACATGTTTAATAGATAATAGTACTATTTCAAACTTGCATAGTTGATTAAACTGTAATATGAATGAATCACAGAGGAAGCTTCAGATGCAGAGCTTGATCTCCATTATCAAGGATGCTAAAAAATATATCTTAGTCATTACAGGTCCTAACTTCACCAAACTTGAATGGATGGTGTGTCTTATGATACAGATGCACCTGACAGGCATTGATGTTGAATCTGAGCCATAGGTTTCGGATGCTGGAGCAGGTTAAGGTTTTAATTGCTAGTGCCCTCTGATGATGATATCTTAGTTATTACTGGTCTGAACTTCACCAGACTTGCATGGAGATGCGTCTTATGTATACTGATGCACCTGACAGGCTTGAATGCTGAATCTGAGCCATAGGTTTCGGATGCTGGATGAGGTTTAGTTTTTTTGGAACAGGTCACATGTTTTATAGATGATAGCTTGCATAGTTGATTTAACTATATTATAAATGAAACGCAGAGGTTGCTTCAGATGCAGAGCTTGATCTCCATTATCAAGAATGCTAAAGAAATCTCCTACCTCACTCAAACCTGCTCGATAGATAGATGTGTTTGTTGATAAATGATATAACATGATTCCTATGATATAGTATTGTATAGTATGAAGCAATATTTTTTAATATGGTACAATATACATGTAATATCATATGTAATATTATGAAAAGTTATATGATACGATATAATATTTTATCAATTTTTTTGATATTTTATGTTATGATATTGTTACATGATATCGTTATGTATCGTATTGTATATTATGATACAATATTGTATAATATTATATTGTATTAATAATTTATTATTTTATCACATGATACTATTACATAAGATATTGCAAAATATAATACTGTATCCTATGATACAATATTGTATATTCTATAATATTGTATCATACGATATTGTATTATTTGATATTAGTTTCTATAATATAGAATTATATCACATGAAATTGTATGATATGATACTGTAATATTATATAATATCGTATCATACAATATTGTATAATATGACATTGGTTTATAATATGATATATTATCACATCACATGAAATTGTATTGTATGATAATGTAAAATATATTATTGTATCATATGATACAATATGTATTATATAATGTTGTATTATATATTTTTCTTTATCACATAATATTGTATCATTTGATATGATACAATTTTGTATCAAATTATATTGTATCATATGATACAATATCATATTATGTTTCAAAAATGATACAGTATCATACAATATCATACTATATTATACAATATAATATCATATGTTTCACTGTTATGATGTATTATGTAATATGATATTGTAATATGATACTATATTGTTTTATATATAATGATATTGTATTATGTGTTCAAATATAATAACGTATAACACAATACAATGTCATATCATACGTTACAATATCATATCTCATCATTGTTTATTATGGTATTTTATTATATCATATGATATATGTTGTAAATATGATAGTATGCAATATTTAATTTTATATTATTGTATTGATTAACATATAAACATATGATTATCATACAATTTTTTAACAGATGATATACAATATTGTATCAAAACAGAATCCATGAATATCATAAAGTATGATTTTCCTTTAATATGATAAAGGTGGTCTCATAAAGGTGAAGCTTCATAAAGGTGATGTCTCGTCTCGGTGAGCTTTGTAATCTGTGATTACCTATGTTTATCTATAATTAAATATGAGCAATCCCTTTAGAGGCTTAATTGATTAGTGGCCAATATTGGCCCAGAAATATTGAAATCATTTAATTAAACAAAAGTGCGAAGAAGGATATGATACGCGATTTACTAACGTTTATATTTTTTTGAATAGCTGTAAAATATCTTAATTTGTGTTCAAATATTTAGATGTTATATGTAAATTACTTTTTTCTATGAAAGGTTGAGTTTAAATGACAGATGTCCCATACCACCTTAATATTTATTGCTTTTAGATCTTTTAGCAACATTTTTGGACAGTTTCGGGCAGAAACAACCCAATTCAAGAAATGTTTAATTCTTATCCTCAAATGTACAAGATGGCTGCACATCCCCCTTAAGTCTAATTAACTGAGAGACAAAAACTCCATATGCAGGTGATGAAGGTATATTGCTACATGATTTTTTTCTTGAGAATTATAATGATAAATAATTTTCATATAAAAGTATGATTTACATATCCAAAGATTTTTCCTATTGTACTTCTTGTGGCATTACGGACCTTAAATAAGAAAAAGAAATACTATGCACAAATTGTGTATTTTGATACGAGTAACCGGGCACTCTATCGGAACGAATTGAGATTAACCGATTATCAATTCTGAATCACGCCTTAATATTTTTTTTCCTGAATACTTTTTTGCTATCATTTTCGACTTTTGAAGACATCAAAAATAATATTTGTAACGAAGTCTTGTAATAAACGCACATTATATAAAACATGCATGAATACATCCACATTTATTTGATTTCGTCATCCCTATTTAATATAGACCCGTTACCGCGCTCGTCTCTTCAAATAGGCTATTTTGATCAATTTATTTTTTTCATACAAATTGTTTGGAAAATAGAAAAATATAAATGATAATCTTTTATTATAAAGTTCTAATTTTTGTTACAGTATAAAATGGGGAGGAAGAAATAGTATCTGGAACTGTGAAATCAATTTAGATTATCACAACATGTTACGCTCCTCATAAAGCAAAAAAAACAAGAATACTGTTCACTGATTTCCTGTAGTTACGTATTTTTTAACTCTTCTTTCGCCACATTTATTTGAATTTTCCCAGATATTGTCATTTGCAATTGGTACAGGTGCAGTTGATTACCAACAGAAACATATAAAATAGGAATATAATTTCATGTTTGTCATAGAACAATTCGACACTGAGGTAGGTGTACATTACTTCTTAGTATGTTTTCCCTTTGAAGTACGAACAAGTTTTGCGTGAACTCATTCCTTTGATATTTGTCTCGGTATTCCAAAATTTTTAACTGTAATAATCTATCATGAATAATTATATATCATGAACATGAAATCTTTATTGATTGATAACGGAGTTGAACAATAACATTTTATTAATTTTGTTTAGAATGTTGGTGCCAATATTTTTTGTTGTGAGTTTCGTGGTGTGCGGAGTAGCTGGAAAACCGACCAGTAAAGAAAATGTAAATAATTTGAATTTAACTCAACACATTAGAAATAATGGGATCTTTTAAATCCTATGTTTGTTAATTCGTTTATCTATTCATTTAAACGTGATAATTGCTGATTCTATGTCTTCCATTTTTAATATTTGATAAAAAATATTAGGTTCAAAAACAAGTCTACTTGACATTTTATTTTCAAATTTCTATTGGAGTGTTGGCACTGGAAGAAAGAAGGTGTATCCTTTATTATTTACAATGGACAAAATTTTTTCTTGAAAAAAAGGTGTTTATCTAGGTTGCCAAATAAGTATTGATCCGTTGTTGTAATTTGTTAACAAATTCTTTACTAACAGATAGGCTATGTTGAATGTATATGTAATGAAAATTCCCTGAAGATTCAAAATAACGTGTTGGATGTCTAATAAGCCTCCCAGTTTTGTAATAATACGAGATCATTTAAATGTCTGAAGCGTGATGTGTCCGGAGGGGAAGAAAGGGACCGGGTTTGATTTTCAAGCACATGTGTAACTGTCTCACCAAGCTGTTTTTCCTGGGTTTTTTTTTGCTACTATGTAATATAGGAAGTGTTGTTTTAAAAGATGTCAAGAGGAATTAATCCAAAAGTTCGTTTCCAATTACAATTGGTATCGAAAGGTGCAAGGTTAAGATAAGAATATCAAGTAAAATTCATACTGTAGTGACACCTGAGCGATGATACCTAGTACATAATTCATAATTGACTGAAAACATTTTAATCTTTTAATAGATGTTAAATGCTCATTATCGATGTAGAATTTGCATCAAAAAGTGTATCTGGGTTTATCTTATTATTTAGTACGTTCAAATCCCATGTCATTTTGCTACCTATGATATGGACGGCGATGAGAATATTTCTCTGGAAGAGTTTCTGAGAGCGACTGCAGGCTTCACAAAAATGGATCCTAAGACTTTGTATGAACATTTGGATACGAATGGTAAGCAAAGTACTTTAAGTGAAAATCCGTTATTTTCTGAATTGGGGTTCTATTGAATGGCAAAAAATATTTAATTTGGTTCATTTTAATAACAATTCTGATTTTTTAATAGGTGACCAGGCAATCAATATTGAGGAGTTTACTCATGTAACTCCAAGTCTGGGGGATGTCGGAATTCTTGATCACTGTCAGCGTCGTCGGTGCTGGGCAGTATGCATTCATATTGGATAAAACTAAAATATTTCGATGACTATATTTTGGAATTAAAACTGTGTTAGAAAAATTCTTCTGTTTTTTTGTTTTTTTTTACTATGTTGATCCAGCAAAAAGGTTTTTTTTTTAAATGTTCAATAGCGGTTGTGGAAGCAATTACACATTTATTACCAGACAATAATGTGGATAATGTATTGTCATAATGCTATTCTGGATAGTTGAAAATACAATATTTACAGTTTTGTATTTACACCCAACCAATAACATAAAAATATGTATCATGGCAATATACATATTCGATAAGCTCATATGATGCACATTGGTTGAACGTCAAATAAACACCTCTGTAATGAATCAAATGGCTTTTAAGGCCTATATTTAAAATAAGACTACAAAGTTTACTGTTATATACAACACCATTCATTATAAGAGACTAGACTTCCACGTCCACGGGTTGACATTGCATATGATATCGGACATTTACGAATTAGATACAACGACACACTGTATTGTTGTTATTTATATAACCAAGCTTTAAGTCTGTAATAATGCTATCAATTTCACTACACTCTGCTTGGTTAGAATAATCTAACTGTGTCTAGGGATAGGCCTTCACCACAGTTAAAATGTCTCCCATCAAGCCAGTATGTAGCAGAAAATTGCAGAATCGCTCCAAAACAATTTTGGAGAAAATTAATGAAGTTGCATTAAAAATAATACGACTTTGCGCGGCCATCTTTGAGGATAAGAATGTAAACATTTCTTGAACTGGCTTGTTTCTGCCCGAAGCTAGCCAAAAGATCTAAAAGTAATGAATACAAAGACCTACATGCCATTTTGTTGGAAAAGTATGCATACAAGAACAGAACATTGCCTTTTTAATAACTCAGAACAACTGTCGAACTGCGCAGGGACAGATTTATTTTGAAGATTCAAAAATCTCAAAAAATATGAAGGGCATCCTCCTCAACTCGATCAAGTTATCAGATTTCGGTGGTCATCGGCTATTGTAACATCTTTATCCTGCGCAATAGTCAGCGTCCTTTTCCAAATGTAGCAAAATTTTCCATAATAAGGCATTCTTTTGTTAAATTTTTTGTTACCCACCAAAACATCAATCCACCTGCAGTTTCAATGCCTATTTCATTAACCTCAGGTTTTGTTTCAAGTGGGATCGAGTTATCATATCCATTACCTCACACTCTATCCTCAACTATTGGTTATAATTTGTCACCTATCTTCTCTGTTTATCAAAATCCTACATCCATCATTAGTGTTTCACATTGCTTAGGCACCCATGTTGCACCGCCCATGAAAAAAAATATTGGCAGAGGTTTATATTGACCTATCTAAGCTAATACAGTCTGGCCCAGACACTGACAAGACAGACCAACATAAATTCGACATTTTAGATGGTCAGTTAGTTATGACCCCTAAAACTAACCCAAAGAAAATCACATCTCTTGAAGCTTAGACGGGTGCGTTCATTGTCTTTGCTAGCATCTATTTAACGAAACATCCAGCAGACATCCAAGGCATTCTAAAATAGATCTAAACCATTAGACTAGGGGCAAAGAAAAATCCCAATGCATGTTGGCCTAAGTACAACCAACAAGCAGTTTTGTTTAAAAATGTCGGCTGACTCAACCATATCATGGGCCTCCGTAGATGCAGATGTAAATATACATGTCAAATCAACCCTTGAGTCAACAAAATAAGTCAAACCTCAAATGTTATGACTACAATTTTAAGGATTCTTGTAGTAGACAACCTTGTCTCTAACTGCATTTAGCATGTAATATTTACATTCGATATATTTTTTGCTTGCAAATTGTGTTGAAAGCTACGCAAGTTATAATGCTGAAATGCACACAGGGTACTTAAAGGTGAAAATGACGAGTTTAATTATGACGTTACAAACGTTGAACGCCGTAAACTGCAACTCCACAAGCGAAAACCAAAGTTCACGCTTGTGGTTGTTACTGTGGCTCTTCCATTAACATGAACTTACCTTTAGCATAAGATAGGAATTTTAAGGTATAAATCACATTTGCAGATAAAGCGTGAAGTTAAAAAAATGTAAATATAAGCATACATAAGCTAACGCGCGTTACTCAGTTTGTATGCACACACCGCTGTATACTGATTCAATGCTATTATTGTCACAAAAACCTCACAAGAAAACTTTGCTGGTCATTGCAGTCATCACAATCAGTGAATACCAGACATAACCCCTCTCAACCAAACCAATCAAAATAACGATTTCTTTCGTCCCAATTTTCACAATCACAACATCCGCCCACGCCAACAATTCCAATACACAAGACAAAGATTTATGGGGCCTAGGCACATCTCCAGTAAAGCACTTTACCCTGACAGAGACACAGCAATGCTCCTTTTGAGTGGTTTTCGTATAGGTTTTTATTTAAACTACACTGGTTTAAAACTCCCCTTACTACCAAAGAACATGGAATCTTCAGATGTTCATAGCTCGGAATTACTTGCAATAATCAATAAGGAAATATATCATGGCAGAACTTTTCAACAATCCACCAATGTTGAATCTTAGATGTAATCTAGGAGTTCTGCCAAAAAAGGATGGGGGGGGGGGGTGGAGATTAATCACAAATTGGTCTGCCCATATTGGTAACAGTGTTAATGATTTTTATTGATCCTGCATTGTGTTTAGTATCTTATGCGTCCTTTGATGATGCAATAAATGTGATCAGTTCTCTAGGTAAAGCCACATTGTTATGTAACATGAACTTGTCAAGCGCTTTTCGTCTATTGCCCATTCATCCTTCAGATTTCTGTCTGCTGGGTATGTGTTGACAAGTGTATGCCGTTTAAGTGCTCCAAATTTTGCTCAACATTTGAAAAGTTCTCTTCCTTTTTACACTGGGCATTGGCAAAAAACTGCAACAATCCAAATAAAATTCATTATCTAGATGACTTTCTTTTTGCCGGTAGTAGAAACACTTCGCATTGTGCACAGTTAGCAGAGTCATTTTAGACATTTTGTAATCAGTTTGGCATACCTATAAACGCAGACAAAACTCAGTTAAATCGTTTATCAATTCTCTTTCTTTTAAATTAGAGAAGTTGCCCTTTGAATTTCTGTCACATTGCTGTGTCTGGAGCATAATAAAATGGCAGCGTCGAGAAATTAAAAAATTAATTATCAAATTTTCGGAGTCGGTATTGTAGTCAAGCCACATTTCATTCAATGTTGTAATGTCAACCCCCCCCCCCCCATTCTGCTTGAATAATGTCAGTTTTATTACTTACGCTTTGAACATTAAGAAGTACTTGATTGATTTCTCTAAATGTTTATTGAGTGAGTCCAGTGAATTTTCGTATGCATCAAGGTTGAGCGCTGCGCAAGTGTCACACAAACCTGGATTTTGTTCTATATCGCCACTCAATAAAAGACAATGCATGATTTTCAATATGATGATTGTTGTCGTTGCGCTCAATGTTGGGCGTACTAAAGAGACATATAAGTAGGGGACCAAATTAACACGTGTTTGGTTCGTAGAGCAGGTGTAATCTCTATGTGGTGTGTATAATGTTTTAGGATGACTTGGTTTTGGGGATGTACACACAAAAAAGTAAAATTGATACAGTAAACACAGTAAAACTCGGTTATAGCGAGGTCCGAGGGAACAGGGGATTTTCTACATTTTATTTATCCGTAATTCGTTATATCCGTATCACGAACTCGTAATAATAACTACTGCGAATTCACTATATACATGATTGGACATGTTTTCTTTCACCAGACAACAATTTTTTACTAATTGAGGCCTAGAATGAAAATACATTCTTTTGATACCTTTAATGATCGGATTGTAAATTGAAAAATAATGTGAAAATAAATTAATTCAAACTATTGAAACGGGCAGCATATTTTTTTTTTTTTTGGTTTGAGTTATTGCGCTTTGATTTAGTGAATCTTGATTATTGAAATAATGTTTCCAGCATTAACCAATTATTGTGATGATTATTTTCATACAATAATAAATATTATATGTAAATAAGGTGTTGTGCATAAGTAGTTTTAGATTAGGTTGGATTAGTATGTTTATTTTTGATTTCCTATTTTAAATACTACGAATTATTTTAGGCCGGTACATATACAGGGACATGTTAATTGCGTATGAGAAAACGACTGTTTGAGCTTAAACTTAGACAGGTACGGCTAGATTAAGTGTGTGGACATCCCTGCTCTATCTAATCTTCGTGTGATCTAACCTACATTATAGAGTGTGCGGTCATCCCTGCTCTGATCGCATTAACACAAGTGCGCGGTCATCCCTGCTTGTACTGGTGGTGGTTCCAACGGAGCACTAGTGTGTGGTCATCCCTGCTGGTGTTCTGGCCTTTCTAGCGCAAGTATGCGGCACTTTCTGCTTGCGTTAGGTTGAGCTGTTGGCAAAAGTGTGCGGTCATCCCTGCTTGCGTTAACGTAGGTACCTGTTGAGTTGCGTAGGTGTGCGGTCATCCCTGCCTGCGTAACGTCAAGTCCCTATATATGTGCAGGAGCGGTGATTAAGAGTCTTAGTATTCCACAGGTTCCCAGTCTTCACTACAAGGTGGTTCTAGGTCCGGCCCAGGACGTTTTGAAGGTTCTTCTGGAATAGGATCGCTTCCTACTTGCAGTAACTGCAAAGGAAAAGGTCATCTTATCAGTGAATGTTTTAAACTCAAAAGAAAAAATGACTTTGACAAACATCAACCACTTGCCTGTACTACAGCTAGAGGTGATCAAGGAACCTTAGTTTCATTTTGTTCTGACACTCCTGAAGTTCAGGGTTCAAAGTCCAGTTCTACTGATTCTATGAAGGATTATAAGCCTTTTTTCTCCAAGGGATTTGTTTGACTCCGGCAAAACTCACCCTGTTAAGATTTTGAGAGATACTGGGGCTGCACAGACATTATTGTTAGAAGGTGTACTGCCTTTGTCTGAGCAGACCTTTAATGGTAGGACAGTTTTAATACAGAGTGCGGAGCTCGGCGTCATTAATGTTCCCCTGCATAGAATTTGTTTGAAGTCAGATTTGATTACTGGACCTGTTACTGTAGGTGTTCGACCTACTCTTCCTGTTTCAGGCGTTTCTTTATTGCTTGGCAATGATTTATCCGGTGGAAAGGTTGTACCCGATCCTATAGTCTGTGAAAGAGTTACGTCCAATGTCACTTCAGATGATGAAGATGATGATTTATATCCAGCCTGTGCTGTTACTCGATCGATGGCCAGAAGACGAGAAATGGAGGCTGGCTATTCTACAGGTGCAGTTACGAAAGATTCCTCACCTCATATTGATTTAAATGACACTTTCTTTTCCAATATAGTTGATTATAAAACAAGCACTGAACCACATAATATTAGAAAAATGGTCAAGAATACACCATTACCCAGATTTAATGGCAATTATGATGAGTTGAGTCTACCATCAAAACAAGAAAATGACATCCTCAGGCGAGAAAAATTACTTGCTGAACAACATACAGACCCTGATATCATTCAATTAAGTAACAGAGCCCTTCCACCAGAAGAGGTCATCAAATTCGGAGAATGTTTTTACCTGAAGGATGGCATCCTTATGCGAAAATGGCGACCACCTGAGGCTTCCCCTGATGAAGTGTGGCGTGTTGTTTACCAGATAGTAGTCCCAACTGTGTATTGTAGGGACACCATGGCTATGGCTCATGAAACTCCTATGGCAGGTCATTTAGGTGTCAATAAGACTTGTCATAAAATGTTGAGTCATTTTTATGGCCTAAATTGCGAAAGGATGTTTCTGAGTTTTGCAAGTCTTGCCATGTTTGTCAGATGGTACATGTAGGTAAACCAAATCAGAAGATTCCATCTGCACATCTCCAACCAATTCCAGCAATTGAAGAACATTTTAGCCGTAATATAACCAAGTTTTTTAGTTTTGTGGGGGCACCTAGGGCAATCCAGTCTGATCAAGGTTCGAATATCATGTCAGGATTGTTCCAGCAAGTTATGCGTGAGTTGGGAATTAAGCAGTATAAATCAAGTGCCTACCATCCAAAATCCAATGGCGCGTTGAAATGTTTTCATCAGACACTTAACACAATGCTGAAGACCTATTGTTACCAAGACTGGGATGAAGGAGTTCATCTTGTACTTTTTGCTGCACGGGAGGCTGTCCAAGAGTCTCTTGGGTTCAGTCCTTTTGAACTGGTGTTTGGTCATGCAGTTAGATGTCCTTTGAAGTTGCTGAAGGAAAAGTGGCTGACTGAGACTAGTGTACTGCCTTCCGTGTGTATTTGCTTAAGAACTTAAAAACACAGATTACAGTTAATTAACCAGTTTCATTTTATTATCCAAGACATCTAAGTAACAAGGGAAAGTGCAGCTCCTGATATGCGCACAATGTCACTTGAGTGGTGAAATGAAGTTTGTGTGAATGTGGTAAAAAGCTACAACATACAAATAAATGAAAATACAAATAAATGAATACATACAAAGTAATAAAATTCAGTTTGTCAACAAATTTAAAACATAGTTCAGCACGCATAAATGAACATTAAAAAGGTTCTTCATTAATTTCTCTTAACATATAGTTTTAAAACAATAAAACTTACATCGTGATCGGCCACAGTTTCTCTAGATTAAATAACGACTGGACAGTTCAGAGACTTTTACAGGAATGGATTTTTATGCCTAAATTACTGATAAAGTGACCAGATTCACACAGGAAACGACAAGGTTCCATAATTAAGATAAGTATCAAAATGCAGGCTTTAACCAACTTGAGTAAACAGAGCGCAGCAAAATTCTACTCTAACGTAAACAACAGACACTACTAATAGACTAATGGTCAGCAAACCAAATTTAAGCGTGAGAACACATTAGTTATAAAAACAACAGAAACACTAAACTTGCTTAATTGCACAAAGTTTGATACATTTGTAAATGTTACTAAAATATGAAGGCTACAGGTTCTAAATGACATAAACAAAATGCAGGGCAATACAACTAGTGATCTTAATCTTTTAGATTATGTGTCTGATTTTAAATAAAAACTGTGCACCGCTTGTAAATTAGCACAGGAAAATCTAAAAAAAATTCTCAATTGAAAATGAGAGTATGGTATGACAAAAATGCTAGAAATCGTAATTTTAAGCCAGGAGATAAGGTTCTTGTATTTCTACCTATTCCTCGACATCCTTTACAGGCCAGATATTATGGCCCTTATGAAATTGAAAGTAAAGTTAGTGATGTAAACTATGTAGTTTACCAGATAGACGGAAACAAAAACAAGTGTGTCACATTAATATTTTAAAAGAATATCACGAATGGTGTGACCGAAATCTTGTCAAACCAGTTTCCACTTTAGCCAATGTTAAGAAAGTTCAAATTTGTATTGAAAGTGATATGGGTATTGATATAAATGAAAAAGATTGTAATCAGAGTGCACGTTTACAAAATTCAACAATTTTTGCTAATTTTGACACCAAAGTTGGACATTTGAGCATTCACAAAAAAGAACAAGTTAAAAAGTTGGTTGATGAATATCATCAACTTTTCTCTGATGTCCCAAAGAAAACAAATGCAGCTTGTCATGATGTCATAGTGGGCGATGCTTTACCTATCAAACAACATCCTTATCGACTGAATCTCATAAAGCTGCAGTATCTAAGAAGAGAAGTACAATACATGTTGGACAAAGACATCATTGAGCCAAGTAAAAGTAACTGGAGCTCACCATGTATTTCTGTACCAAAACAGGATGATACTTATCGATTATGCACCGATTTTAGAAAAGTGAATTCCGTCACGAAAACTGATCCCTACCCCATTCCAAGAATTGATGACTGTATTGACAAAATAGGGAATGCCATGTTTGTCTGTAAATTTGACCTGTTGAAGGGTTACTGGCAAGTTCCATTAACAGAAAGAGCAAAAGAAATGTCCGCTTTTGTAACCCCAGATTGACTTTACCAGTATAAAGTAATGCCCTTTGGCATGAAAAACGCACCAGCTACGTTCCAAAGAATGATTCATTCCCTTCTCCAGGACCTCGAAGGATGTGAGGCTTATATAGACGACATCATCATATACAGCAAAACATGGGAGGAACATCTTCGAATCATGTGTGTATTATTTGACATTTTAGCTAAAGCCAACTTAACCGTGAATCTTGTAAAAAGTGATTTTTGTCATGCTTATGTAGAATACTTTGGTAATAAAGTAGGTCAAGGGCATTTTACTCCAATTATGGCTAAAGTGGAGGCTATTGCAAAGTTTCCGATTCCTACAAACAAGAAAGAATTAATGAGATTTTTGGGCATGGCAGGATTTTATAGAAAATTTTGTCCGAACTTCTCCTCTGTAGTTAATCCATTCACTAATCTTTTACAAAAGAGGTTAACTTTGAATGGACAAAAGACTACGAAAAATCGTGTTCTAAAATAAAAATCTGTCCTTATTAGTAGTCCAGTTCTCTCAACTCCCGATTTTTCTAAGCAATTTAAGCTTACTGTTGATGCTATTGATGTAGGAATCGGTGCAGCTTTGTTTCAAGAACATAGTGATAGTGTAGATAGGGTTGTTTCTTATTTTTCTAAGAAACTTACCAAATGTCAACAAAATTATTCTACCATAGAAAAAAAATGTCTTGCTTTGTTGTTAGCTTTACAGCATTTTGACGTTTATTTAAATGTTACTGTACATCCTATTCTTGTATATACAGATCACAACCCCCTGACATTTTTGCATAAATTATCAAACAAGAATCAAAGACTTACTAGATGGAGTTTTTTGCTACAAGAGTATAACATAATTATCAAACATATCAAAGGTAAAGACAATGTTATTGCAGATGCCTTGTCAAGAGTATCATGATTATTATTTGTTGTTCTTTTCTATTTGTTTGATTGGACAATACAAGTTTTCATTTGCACTCAAATTTTTTTAAGGGGGGAGGTGTTATATATAGTATGTTTGTATAAAAGAATATTCTTGAGTGGTCAGTTATTCTTTCTAGAATATTCTTGAGTGTCCGGGTAATTCATGTAACTTCTTGTACATATAATTTCTAGAATTTGCTAGATTTATATTTTAGTATAAATAACCTGTAAACAGTGCTCATAAGAGACTCTCATTGGACTTCTGTTCGAAGACATTAAACTAATAACACTCTTTAGTTAGGATTCTTATATTGTAAGTTGTATTTTTGTGTATATATATATATATATATATATATATATATATATATATATATATATATATATATATATATATATATATATATATATATATATATATATATATATATATTACTGTAAATAAATTATTAAGTTTAAAGTTTACTCTTTGTGATTGATCTTTCTGGACATAAGGGTTATTCTGACCCATAACATGCTCATAAATAAAATTAACAACAATATCATTCCAATGAATGCTTACTTTCAACGCAATACAGACAACTTTCCAAAATATTTTACATTTTTTTTTTCATTCAAATTCAGATCCTTTGTTACAGGACAATGAACACTTTTATCATAGATGCCTTTTTATGTAAACATTGACTTTTTTACAACAAAGTAAATTATTCATCAACCCAAAGTTGAATTAATTTTCTGTTGATAATTAAATACATTCTGACATGTCTTGACTAATGTACTAACGTTGAACTCTTCCCCGTGTAAAGTAAAAGTAACGCTATCAATTTGATCAAAGCAAACGTGTTTTTTAAAAAATGAGTAGAGATACACATGCCCCAAAATCACAAAGCTATCTTAGTATAGAGTCAGTTGAGAATTACGGTGTATCGGGTGTTTTTTTTTTCATGCTTAAAAAATATCATGAATTGTAGGGTATTGGAATGAGGGTTAGACTTTGAACTAGTCTTTATGTCGCAATGGTATCCAAAATCCAATGGAATGATACTAAAGAAAAATTGGATAATTTCAAGAACTTTCAAGAACTTAGACACGATTTGAGGTGAACATTTTATTTTTAATTTTTTATGTATGAAATGGTTTATTCATGTATTTTGAATGATTTTTTTTACCATTTATTTGTTTCCTTACAAACAATAGTATAATAAAATGTCGTTCATGATAATAACAACAGTACTACTACACAACAATGCATATGGCAAAAAAAAATTACAATATATATCAGCTTTTTATGAAATAAAAATGTTACGTGTACACTGTACATGTATATGTGTTTATCAGTGAAAAATAAGAAAAAATCCTTGTATTGATAATTTACATAAGATTGGAGTGGATACTCAATATTTATATACAGATACCACAAAGTACAAAATCGTAGATACACATGAACATAATCCATACATATGCATGTGTTTTTATCTGATATTTTGAATGATTTACCCAAATTTCAAAGTCACAAGTCAAGTCACAAGCGAGATACAGAGGAAAGAAGTCGGTGTTATGTACACAAAGATCGAGTCATATTCGTTTTACAAATTATGTAAAGGAAAGAAAATACCATTTCTAAGACAAAATAACTTATGGTAAACAATACATGTATAAACCGATTCAATGTGTTCATAAATAATTTTATCAACAACAAAAAACATTAGATTGGTAAACATACCAATACGACACATGCATGTGTGTTAACTATAAGAGGGCTAGAGCTTTGTCTACAAAATAAAAAATTATACCCTCTGTAACTCGCTTGTAACTAGATATTTGACTTTCAAATTTTGACAAAGCATTTAAAACATCCATATTGACCGTTTTAGACATTTAAAAATGAAAAAATAAATTTTGAAAATTTGAGCTTAAATCGTGTCCAAGTCCCTTTAAATTCTACTTGTTAATTTATATTTTACAATGCCAAATAAACTATATTGAATAAAAAAGTTAAGGAAAAATAACATTTTACAGAGTTTAGTAAGGGGCAATATTTTGAGGCGGAAAGTTTTAAACAAGAAAATGAACATTTTTCATAATTTAGTTGTTTTAGAGTACCGTAACTTTAGCTTTCTTTTTTCAGTGCAGATCAAATTTTCAGATAGTTTGTGCATTGGGATAGCTTTGAGTTATTTAAAAACACATATTTCACAAATTTTCAATATTTTTTTCGACATATATTGGCATATAAAACTGATTATTTCTAAAAAGTCAAGAAAAATAAACTCCAATTTTAGCTGAAATTTAGCATATTTCATGCCATATCTTAAATTTTACATCATACACCCATACTTTTGGTTTTATTTTTCTAAATTAATAAGACTTTTTCTGACAAGTCTATGATAATTTGAGAAAAAGTTTGAGACTTTTAAATAATTTCATTGCATGTTGCATCGTTTAATAGCTAAAAATGGCGTTTTGTCAGTGCCAAAAGGTCAAAATATCAATTAAGTAAAAAATGGCAAGCTTTTTCTTTATGTTAATTTTAATTTTATTTATTTTAAATGATATGAATTTATATTTGATGCCAGGGTTCATTCCAATAAAAAATTAGAGGGTAAAGCAATTTATGTGCAATTTACACTTTCAATGCAGGACGGTCATATTAAATATACCGTAGCACCAAAAGGGGCATATAGACCCCAAAATTTTGTTTTGAATTTTAGAAAAGTTATGTGTGTAGATTTAAAAAAAAAATACTTTTAACAAAATTAAAGACTTATGATTGCAGGATCAAACGTCCTTTGAAAGAAATACTCTAAAACCTGGCCTAGCCTGGCCCAAATGTCGCTGTCTGTCATATATTTTTCATGAAAATAATAACTAACATATACGTACTCTAGTGTCATTGCATTAGATGGAAAGATGTTGTTACAATTTAAATCTGGTTTTAAAAGCAGCATGAATTATCACAACGGTACCGTCTACACATAATGTCCTGACGAGCAAAGTTTATTCATATAACTTAATCTTTATTCCGTACTTAATATCCTGTGTCATTTCCCTATATTTAAGAACGATTCTATACGACATTGTGTCTTATTCTCTCACAATTGATCATGATTAAGAAGTCAGATCTCTTTTTTTTTCAATCTTTTCCCCCCAACAACACAGAATTAGTTTATTGTATCACAGTCTTATACCTTAATTTATGTTGGACATTGACAAGACGTTTTAATATAATAAACAAAAGTGATATGAGGTTTAGAAATAGACGCACCAGAAGCGACCGAAAAAGACAAAAAAAAATCCGGCGTTAAGTGCAGTTATTCTTTATTTCAGTTCAGTTATTCTACTCAGGTCTACCAAATAATACTAAAACAAAAAGCTCTACAACGGAGACGTCTGCAATGGTTAAAAATCCCGGTCTTTATGATACTTGGATCCACGTCTTTGAACTCCTCTGTTTCTATTGTCTGGTCACCTAAACAAATTATATAATTTACTTTTAAGTTTAAATCTCCAAAAATACATCAATTTAAATAAGTTAGAATCAAGTACTATTGTTTCATTGATATTTCACACATAATTTGCATTTTATATTATCAGCATGTGATTAATTACTGAGTTCAATACTCTGACCAAGGCATATCCTTATAAATATAGGATATGTTTTTATATTCAAAATGAAGAAAAAATGTTTGACATGTTAAATATTATACGTAGTATTAAATGACACAAGTTTCCAAAGAAGTAACTAACATGAGAATTCGTTATCGAAAAACCATTGTGAGACCCTTTGTTTGAAAACGTAGTATTGTACGTACGATTTACTGTGGGTTTGAATACGCTTTTAACAACTTATAAGGTTCTCACTCTTATACAAATAATTTGCAATTCTCATATAGATGATACATAGAACAAAAAATAAAGTAGCTTTTCATTTATTTCGAACCAGGTGTGTCTAATTCAAGTGATTTTACAATAATTATTAACTTTCTTGCTCAGAAGACCACATGAAAAATTTAATCCAAACCAAGCATTTACCGCGGATCAAACTTGCATTCTTTTACTACTATACACAAAGGCATGTGAAGTATGAAAACGCTACTTCTATGTTTTAATTTTCAGTGATAATTTTTATAGAGTAATAAAGAAGTATAAGTATCTCAAGCTATTTCGTTTCATCTAAACGTTTCATGATTTTGTAAAATTTATATTATGTATTCTTATAGGAATGTTTCTAACACACAAAAGTGATAAAATCTGGTTTAAAAAACTTTAAATAAACCATTTTTGTCCAAATGCTGAAATAAGATATTTGTGTCCATCTCCTTGAAGTCTTGGGTAACTGTAAGGAATTCTTCTTTCGTGACCATTGAATCACCGTCCAAATCGTACTTCTTGATATGGCATTCCAGTTTAACACCCTTGACATAAAATTATAAGCTTAGAAGTAAAATTATGATAGTTAAGGTTTGAAAATATTGTCCCATTATGAACTAGTAGCCACAAACCACGTTATGGACGAAGATAAATAAACTTAAAGTAATCGTATATAAAAAAAAATAAAAAATAAAAATTAGCATTTAATCAGTGTTTAAAAAAGGAAAATAAATCTATAGCACACATTTACATTTTCTGTTGTTCCTCCCTCTATTCCATACACCACAAAACTAACGACGAAAACGATGGCGGTCAACATTCTGTGAATAAATAAAATAAACAAATGGAAATATTGGAAAGACCCGGGTATCAAGCAATACAAATACTTGATAATAGATGGCCTAGGACTTGAAATAAAAATGAATTTTAAGACCTAGTTTTTATGATATGGCGATTCAACTTCGTTCAACTTCGAAAATAATTGTAGACTTACCTCTGCAAAGAAATTTCCTTTATCTGTGCATGGATAGAATATTTAATTTTATACATTTCTCTTATTGATTGATGTACTTGATAAAATACTTCAAATGACGGGATTTCGTACTTATAAGTTTTTGAAATATTAGCAGATGTGTTGATAACACTTAAACAAATTTTAAGTTTTGATTTATTGTCTTACACATATTGTAGCATAGGACATAACTTTTAGATAATTTTACACAAATTTAAACCTTATTTGCGTGACGTTTCGTTTAAATTTTGCTATGCAGGAATTGAATGCAGTACAAGTACATTTTTGAAGTTATGAAATGTTATATCAAATATGAATATTAAGCATTAATTTACCAATTATTTAAATTTTACAATGATTTACGTGTAACCCAAACAAACTTTTGATTTGTTATTAAAAAAATGAATTACAAAAGGTATACAATTATTAAGAGTATATATATTATCTATACAAAATTATGTTTTAGATAGAATACTTTAAGATCCAGGAAAGAAAAGATTGATGCAGCATTCACTCTTAAATTCTGCAAAATTCTGAATATTTTTAAAATATAACATATCTTTAGACCGCTTTAGTTACTGCCTGTCCATCGAAAATTTTCCGTAACAAAAACTTCAGTATGAAATCAATCCGGAATGTAGCATCAATACTTAAATTGTAAAATGTGAAACGAAAATGTGTTTAAATATGATTTTTTCTACATTTCTTACACATTACTTCGTTTTGTACAAATTCTAAGTGCATAAATTTGATTAGCAAAGGTACATTTGATATAAAAATAGTAGACAAATAAACTGGACTAATTGATTGAGCAGTGATGTGTTTCTCGTAGGCATCTCCAAATGACGCGCCTTAGCATAGAATATTAATGAATTGTCTTTGTATAAATATTTCTAATTTCGAGGATTCATTACTTTTATTCTGAATATTTACTCTTTTCCCGATTACGACAAAAAGGACATGGCGGTCGTGACCGGTCAGCAGAAATACCTGATCCGATCCTATCCCTAATTTTTAGGAGTTGATTTTAATCAACTCTCCTATGCAGTCAATCTGGCAAACCGAAAGTGAAACAATTGTTACATTAAAAGTTTAAAATTTATCAATTTAAACTTAACTATAACAGTTTTAAAACTGTTATAGTTAAGTTTAAATTAATAAATTTTTATCTTTTAATGTAACACAATGTTTGGACCTAAGCACAAATCACCACCGCTGACAAGACTTAGTTCTTGAAAATAATAGAAAATTCGATGTAATGTATGCTAAAGCATTGTTTTTCAAGGAAACTTATCTATAAACACTTTGAAAATAGTCAGATTTTATATAATACGAACAGGTTAGATATTTTTGTAGTCTCATGTATTCTGCGGCTGTCTACGCAAATCTTCGACAAGCAGAGAGGCTCTCTTGCTTGTCGGAGATTAACGAGACTAGAGTTCGATATCAATAGTGCTTGGATCCAGACAATTTTTAGAATTTTTTCGATTACTAATACATAGTTTAAAATCCATCTTTAATTATTACACAACATGATTCATATGGGGTTTCTCGAAATTCTTGTCAGAAAAGTCTAAAAATCCATATTATAAAATGTGCGTAATTCAAATACAGACTAGAAACTAATTGCCATGCAAGACAATAAATGATTATCGATAAAATCAACTCCTGTCAGTACTTTGATTTAATAAGACCGTGTTTGCTCAGCTCCTGTTTGTGATTTACCGTTTAACTTCTAATTTTGAAGACTGTTCGTGTTCGTTATCACCACATGTCATCTACTTGAATGTAGTGATAACATAGATAAGGAAAGTTGTTTTTGTAAAAGTTCATTCATGTAGTCATGTTTATTTTTGGTCATAAGTGTTGCTTTTCTCGTTATTTATTATGCAGGCAGTACTCCTTTTTATTTATTTTTCTAGTATACTTCAGCGTATCTGTTACCACCGGTGTGTTGATTTTAAGGGTAACTTGCTTTTCTTTCGTAGTGACAACTGCTATTTGTCTAAACCATGTATCATTTTATGGGTAATTAATAAAACGGCATACTCTAAAATCTGGCCTGGCCTCAAAAATTTGCATAGCCTCAAATTTGGACTCTACAGAAATTTTTGGTCTCAAATTTATTTTTATATTTTAACATATTTGATGATTTCATTGACTTTTTATTGATTTATTGTCAATGCACATTAAACATCCTACTTGGTGGCTTTTGTGTATTATAGTGACAGTCTTTTAAAAATAATAGTTACAGTTGAAAATATAGTACTAACAATGTATATTTATGACTACAGGTATGTCGAGTAATCCATTCTAATAGATTTTTATTAAGTCTGTTTTAAATTCTTAAGAACTTAAGAATGTGATTTTTGCCCTGCCATTGTATAACCATGGCATGTGTTTGCAATGTATTTAGATCAAACTGCTCTCAGGATCAGACAAAATCTATGGCACTCTTTTACCAACAACTTGTTTGAGAAAAAAAATAATTGAAGTGGGCCGATATTTGTTCTAACCAACACCAAAGGTCATAAAATGTTTTGCTTTGTTCAAATTCTGATAATGACAATTCCCCATAGAAGAAAAATTCTTTCCTAAATATACAAGCAATACATGCATGGAACTCTTCTCTAACCAGGAGGTGATGATTAATGACCATCGATAAGTCAAGTTATCAGAGGATGCAATGTTGCAGTCATTCACAAATGCCATTAATTAAATTAGACCGTTTGAAATGTAAAATGACAGAATAGGCAATGAATCTGACCCCAATATAGCAGATTAGCGACAGAAAAGATTGATATCGAATTTCTGCTAGGGAGGGAAATTTGGGCTTGATCGGTGTTGACAGGTAATGTAAACAAACTGCAAATTTTAAAGTGCATTAAACAGTAATAACAATTTAATGCTATGTACCAGTTTACAAATGTTTACCAATCAGGTAAATGATGTTGTACTTGGGAGATTGGGGGGGGGGGGGATTCTAATTTTTAAAGTTAATCGCTTTGGTATTGGCATAATTTACTCCTTAACAACAGTAAGAGCAATGCTGTACATACGTGTCATAGGTATTTTCTGTGTGTTTAGACATGGATTATATTAATCAAACTTGAAAAATTGGTCACTTGTCATATATATTTTTACATATGATTATTCTTTAAACATTAGATAGATTGAATTTTTAATTTATGAAAGAAATCAATAAATGAGAAAAAAGAAATTTTGTAATTTGAGGTCAACATTTTTTGAAGGCCGGGTAAAAATTTGGGGCCAGGCCAACTTTAAGGCCAGACCAATGGTTTTAGAGTATGCCATAATAAAACATGAAAATACTATATAGGTACAGTAGAATAATAACACAGTCTGTATAATGTATTCATTGCTGCAAGTGCCAATACGCCACACACGTTCTGGTTCTCTTAAAAATCAAATGGACAAAGCCCCACTCCCTTAATATTCCTTGTTGTCAAATATATTTTGCTTGTTTTTTTTAGAACAAGTATTAAATGATTGATATTATACATTTCTATTAAAATTGAGATCATTTTAATTTGAATTACACAATATTCAGTTCCTACGTATGATTTTTAAATTTACATTTTATATGATTTCTTTCGTTTGAGGGACGAATTAGACAGAAATCAATTTCTACTTGGTATAATAATGAATTATTTATATCCGGATATATAAGGTTTTCATTCGAATACCTGTTTGTGTCACCTGGTTCTTAAGAACCGGTTTATTAGCAAGGCTATATAAAGAATTACTCAGGTGTTAAATACCAGTTTAGGACGACACGTACAGCGGAAAGTTTAAATTTTCAGAATTGTTTTATTAAAATAAATAAATCATGTGATCCAACTTTATGCCATAATTATGTGTGTGTACATTTAATATGCCAAATATTAAATAGCTGCAGCGTGTCGTTGCTAATTCCACACAATGTGTTGTTATTTACTAGTATCATAGTATTCAGCTTTCATTTGGAAAGTAATGAATGGATTTAAAGGAGAACCTTATTTTTTGGTTTCTTAAAGATTGACTTGTTAAGTCAAACTAAATTGTGAAGTTCAATTGAACAACATTTGGAAAGACGACGAGGCGAACTAAACATTCTGAAGAAAACGTTTATCAAATATACCTATTTTGTATTGCTAAGTATTCATTTACATTAAACAACATTAGTCGTAATATAATCAAACATTTTGATTTGCTCATGTTTGGTTTACGTAAGGATTAAACCCCGTTTTTCGTAAATATCGAACACCTTGTGAGGAAATGCCGAGCAAAAAGCAGCAAGCAATTCAACAAACTTGAACGTGGTTCTTTATTTTCATTAACTTGAATGAAAATTATGCTACTGACAAATTATATTTTTAAAGGATCTAAAGTAGAGGACTAATCTCTTTTCGAGCTTTCGTTTCCTTTATTTTTTACCATTATCACAAATCTAAAACGGTTGTATACGCTACGGCCGATGAAGCATTGCGTTGAGTGATGAACTTTTCTAATCGGTGTGTATTTTAAAGTGCGATTCGCAACAAAGATTCTGATTGGCGTATTTATATAGACCCGCCCATTTATCAAATACATGTTCTCAACATGATACTAACACGTGAAGAATTTCGGAGAAAGAAAACTTATAAAGTTGTACTCGAAAGTTGAAAAATCACATACAGAGTTTTTTTTTAACAAATGGGGCGACGTTTACGTACATGTGTAAATAAAGTTAGTGGAGAAAAAGAAAAAGTTCTCTTAAAGTACGGACGAGCAGATTGTACTTCGCTCATCAAATAACGTTATTCAGTTTATTGTAACGAAATTCGTCAGAAACTGTTTCGTGAACAAATACATTTTACGTTACCGTTTATAATATACCATATGTATGAAATAATCGCTTGAGCTGAACAGACTATTCTTCCTCATAAAAAGCTTGCTGCAAAATGTAAAATCCATGGGAAAATTAATATTCGGGTTGACACGCCTTTAAATCCATTAGACGTTCTACGGCATATATCTTCACTTATTTGCTTATAATAAATCTGTACTGAAAATCATCGACATAAAATGAGGAAATGATTGGTTTGTTTATATACATGTAAAACTGTAAAATGGCGACTCGATTTGCACGTGAGTTTGAGAAAGTCAGTGGCAAGGAAAGCGTCAACATCAGTAATAAATATTGTCTGATGAATATTGAGGTACATGTAATAAAAAGAATGTCTTACAGACTGTCTGAGTTACAAAATCAGGTTAACCACAGATCAGTCCAATATTGAACACGTTTGTGCGTAAATTTCAAGTTTTTTGTATGTTTGTAAACGCATGCACAATTGTAGAAGGAAGTTTGTCATTAATCGGTTGAAGTTTAATAACATGCAATTCATCTAATATTTATTGTCAGTATCTCCCACAACCTTGACGGTCACCTGAGTACTATGGCCCGCAGATGGACGGAAGTTCTAACTTCATATTATAGTCTCAACCCTAATCTAAGACTCCTCTGACTGTTACCCCCGATTTAAGTATTTAAACCCCTAGGCTATTGGCAGTAAAATGAAAGTACGGAAGACATTTTTGTATTAAGATTTTATACAGTTTTATGAAGTGGCCATATTGGTCCTGCCCGAGAGCCTGAACCTCTGGCCCAGGGGCCATGAATTTAACAATTTACGTAGTTCTTGAAACGTAGGGTTTCAAGAACATCAAGAAAATCAAACATCCATTTTTTCTTAAAAAGATATGGGAGTAGAGAAGAAGCTCTTCTAAGATTATTTAATTAATCCCGCTCTAGGATCTGAACTTCTGACCCAGGGTCATGAAAGTTCGGTAACGGGCTTTATGGACATCATCAATTAAGCTGATTTCTTTCCCCACATGTTTACGAGTAGAGAGGGGATTTTTGAAAATTTAAATTTCTTGCATAGATGGCCTAAGCAGGATATGTTTATAAATTTGACAAATCAGATTCCTTTTATCTTAGAGATGCTTCCATTCAATTATGGTATTGATGGACTTAGTAGTTTTCAAGATAAAATTAAAATATAAAATTAAAGAGATCTCGATGAGCATGGCCATGTATAGACTGCATAAACTCCTTTATAAGAAGAGCTCTATAGAACAAGCATTCTGAGAGTATTGGATAAGCAATACACGTCCCTTACTGGTTTGTATTATTCTATGAAATCTTCAAAGCATACTATTATAAACGAGATGTAATACTTTAATCAAGGAAAAAGAACAGTGGAAATTCAAACTACATACTTGATATAGAAATAAAATTTAAAAAAAATGTATGGAATGCCATAGCTGCCTTAAGGTCAATTTCATATTATGTGAATAGTTATATTGTTTATATGCAATATTAATATCATTATATGCAGTGCTTACATCATTATATGCAGTGCTAACATCATTATATACTATTATTTCACCATTATATTCAGGGGTAAAATCTTTATATGAAGAGGTAACATTATTACGTTATGTCGTAAGATCATTATGTGCAGTAGTTTATTCATTATATGCTATGAATAAATCTTTATATGATATGATAAACTCATTTCATACAGAGCTAAACTCATAATGAACTATTGTTCAATCGTTATGTTATATGGTACACTCTTCATGTGCAGTTGCAAAATCCTTTTATGCAGTGCAACTTCTTAACATTAGGTGATAAGTTCATTATATGCAGTACTAACATCATGTTATGGTGTATTAAAACCATTATGTATGGTGGTTTTAAAACCTTTATGTATTGTGGTGAAAGCTTTACATGCAATTGTAAATCCTTTATATGATGTGACAATTTTATAATATGCCGTTGTTGAGTCATTATATTATGAGGTCAGTTCTTTACATGATGTGATCATTTCATTATATGGAGTGGTAACTTCTTTTTATGCAGTCGTAACTCTTTATGATGAGGTTGTAAACTGGTTCTCGCTGAAAAGTTTTAATGGGGAGGAGGTCCAGTTTTATTTTTAAAAAGATGCCGCGTTCATTGTGACGATGCTCATTTCCTGGTCAACTTGTCGTTTGTTTTGAAGAGAGAGAGAGAGAGAGAGAGAGAGAGCGAGAGAGAGAGAGAGAGAGAGAGAGAGAGAGAAATACTCTAATCTTGATACATCGATATGTGATAAATCGAATGAATTTTTAGTAGAGTACGCGTTTAATTTTAAAACTAAAATAAATTTCAAAAAATGATTGAATTTTGTAGAAATTTAATACCCCCCTCTGCTTCTAGATCCGCGCATACAGTTAGGAAGATCACTTTATGTATCTTGATATTAACATAGAACAATTTGATTTCTACTTGCTATCGTGTTTTAAATATAAATAATATATGTAATTCTTTGGAGCTTTTTGAATTAATAAATCTAATTCTGTCTCTTCAAAAACGTTTAAATTGAAAATTACTTTGCTCTTTATTGTTATTTAAAATTATTTTGATAGCATCCATATAAACCGTGGTGCTTGGAACAAACTTATCCGTATTTTGCTGATTCATACATTATTGCACGGCTTGCTTTTAACGATGTCGAACAATGTGTATATATATTTTGAAAACGACATATTTTACAAAAAAAATACATTAACTTTATCGATTAATGCGTTACTTCCTCGTTCAGCAGCAAATGTTTTAGCTGCAGACCTGTAGCTCTCTGGTTGAAAAAATTCGGATAGACAATTTTTACAACCAGAGAGCAACAGATCTGCAGCTACAAATGTTTATAATGTGAACAAAGTCGGCAACGTTGAAAAAATCAGCACACATGTAAAATATTACAATGACAAGCGTTTTGAAACTTATTTATCCCGACATCATTTATTTTCAAAACCATCGGAATAGGGGTATTACCTTTTCAAAAATTAATTTAAAAAATACCAAGCAGTTAGTCTCGGTGATTATTCGGACATCCTGCGTAACCAGTCGGCTATACTAGACACGATGAAGTTTGCTAAGATTTAAAACACCGTTTTTTAACTTCGGAGGTTTTTTTCGAAGTTTAATCTTAAAAAATATGCCTCTTTGAAACAAAAATCGGATATGCCATGAAACCAGTCACATTTTCCAGTGAAACCATTTTACAATTTGTTTAATGCATGGGGGTCTTGAACGGGGGTGGGGTGGGTCGCGGGGAGGACCCCGCCCCAGAAAAATTAAAATTTCTTAAAATTTCCATGAAATTACCAAAAATTTGCCTCGGACCCACCTCCCCCCACCCCTTCGGCAAACTTCAGTATTCATCGCACCCCCCCCCCCTCCCCCCCGAAAATTTTGTATTGATCCGCCTATAAAATGGTCCTATAAAAATGATATGAAAATATCTGCAACAGCTTTATGGAAAATAGCACAGGAACTGCAACACCTTCTTAGTAGGATTTAAAATACAAAAATAAATGCCCAGTGAGCTTAAATTTTATATAGTGGATGAAACAACCATAAAAAGAGGTTAAGACCAACCAATTTCTTTATTATTTCTTGAAAACAAAGAAAAATGAAAAATAATTTTTATTTATATCTATGAATAAAAATCTGTCTATTCCTTTTGCGTTGGAGGCATTAATCAGCGAGGAGTAGCATCTACCTGGTACATTGAAACAAAGGTCTTCCGACTTTGATTTTGAAACGCTTGCTTCATTTTTTGTAATTTCTTTTACTCTTAAATCAAAAGCATACTCTACTAATAATGAATAAGATTTTTCACACAATATGGGTTCAATGATTGATATTATGATATCGATGTTAAAGGACAGATAAACTCTCTCTCTCTCTCTCTCTCTCTATCTCTCTCTCTTCAAAACAAACGACAAGTTGACCAGGAAATGTGCAGCGTCATAACGAACGCGGCATCTTTTTAAAGATAAAACTGGACCTCTTCCCCATTTAAACTTTTCAGCGAGAACCAGTTTACAACCTCATCATAAAGAGTTACGACTGCATAAAAAGAAGTTACCACTCCATATAATGAAATGATCACATCATGTAAAGAACTGACCTCATAATATAATGACTCAACAACGGCATATTATAAAATTGTCACATCATATAAAGGATTTACAATTGCATGTAAAGCTTTCACCACAATACATAAAGGGTTTACCACCATACATAATGGTTTTAATACACCATAACATGACGTTAGTACTGCATATAAAGAACTTATCACCTAATGCCAAGAAGTTGCACAGCATAAAAGGATTTTGCAACTGCACATGAAGAGTATAACATAACGATTGAACAATAGTTCATTATGAGTTTAGCTCTGTATGAAATGAGTTTATCATATCATATAAAGATTTATTCATAGCATATAATGAATAAACTACTGCACATAATGATCTTACGACATAACGTAATAATGTTACCACTTCATATAAAGATTTTACCCCTGAATATAATGGTGAAATAATAGTATATAATGATGTTAGCACTGCATATAATGATGTTAGCACTGCATATAATGATGTTACCACTGCATATAATGATATTACTATTGCATATAAATGAAATACCAGTTCATATAATATGAAATTGACCTTAAGGCAGCTATGGCGTTCCATAAAAATGGGTAAAATAATACTCTTTATTTTATCTCCTGTATTTCGCCAAGTCCATTAAGTATTTGCTGGTAGAGATTTGTGAAAACAATGCACTGTTATGCAGAATATCATTTCTTACCGTCTTCTGTACCCAGAATCAATAGACCAACCCGATAACGACCCCGATTGTAATAATACAAAAAACCCTGTCAATTAAATTTACAACACAATACATGACACTATTTTACTTATTTGTTTGTTAGAAACAATAAAAGGGATGGTTCAAGTAATGCACGATATTATTACTGACTACATACTTTCCTCGTTTCTTCAATACACACCGAACCCGATAACGAACCCGAACATTAAAAATTGGAATATAAATAATTAATTTTTGGAAAATATGTCAACAAGACGCTAAAATGTGTAAATTTGATCTGTAGTTTGACATTTTGAAGCAATGTAAAGTAATGACATTACCATTTCTTTGACAAAATGACTCGTGGCGTATAATTAATAAAAGAAATCTAAATTTTATTGAAACTTATACCAATATCACACATTACACAAAACTCAATATTTGACTTTCAAAATTTGACAAATCAACAATACCCATATTAACCAAAATAGACATTAAAACTGGAAAAATAAAATTTCAAATTTTGAGCTCAAATTGGTTCTAAGTCCCTTAGAAATGACAGAGAAACAACAACTGAAATTGTGCATATTCAGTTTTGATCTATAAAATCAAATGATTCATTTTTCCTTTTAAAAACTGAAGTTTATTTATTTAACAACAATTAATAACCAAGTTTAACAACTTATATTAATAAATTTCGTTGGCACGGATGTTAGCGTCGCTAGCGATGGGGTCGTTAATGTGTAAGGAAGCCGGGGTGCCCAGAGAAAACCTATGTGTCCAAGCTAGTGACCATAATACCCGTTCACACACAACCTTACTTATACTTACTTTTACGCATGTTCAGACTTATTTCCTGATTGTATGTTCATTATGTGTACTAGGAAATCGCACTTTCGTGGATCATTTTTGTGTATTTTTTATCCGACGTAGAATATAAGGTCAATTAAAAATACGTAGGCAGTGTCGCCGTCTGTATTTTTATGAAAATACTAACTACCACATCAATTTAACCACCAACTTATCTTGTGTTGTTGTGTGTCAAGTTTCATTACAGGTATTGTTAATATCTAAACCTAAGTTTAAAAGCAGACGGTATTGTCTACACATAACGTCATGACGAAGCTTGTACAGTTTATTAATATACCCCAACTTTATTCCATACTTAATATCTTGTGCTATTTTTCTGCATTTTAAAACGGATTGTGTCTTAAATTGATCAGGATTAAGAGGTCTCGTATATGTTTTCAATCTTTTGTTACTGTTCATTTCCCAGTAAAAAAAAAACATTGAACGTCAAAAACATTACTAATTTTTTAAGGGGTATGGTTACGATTTTGGTCAAACAATCATTTTTCCAATTCTAATGTTTACAATGCTTCAGTAAGACATTTTTTCTAGGCAACCAAAATCTGAGTGTCATTTTGGGAGTTATAATCGATTTATTAAGCTATGTAAACAAAGCTTTTGTTTACATTTTAAACGTGGAAGTGAAAATTCGAGTTTAAGACCTAAAGGGGCATGGTCACGATTTTTGTCAAATTTTATTTTACTGTTTTTATTATTTACAATGCTTAAGGAATGCATTTCTAATGATCAAATGAAATTTGAGAGTCAGTCGTAGAGTTATAAACAAGATACAGGACTCACAATTCTATGTCATGTAAACAAGGCTCGTGCCCTGTGTTTGTTTACATAGGTTAAATATACCGGTAAAAACCTTTTCAAGCTTATTTGTCTATCTTCTTATTAATTTTAAGCATAAATAAACAGTTTTTAACGTTTAACACATTTATTTTAGGTCTAAAACTGAAATTTTCACTTCAACATTCAAAATGTAAACAAACGCTTTGTTTACATAGCAAAGAATTGCAAGCTCTGTAACTCGCTTATAACTCAACGAATCACGCTTTAATTTTCGTTGCCTATTAAAAATACCTTACGAAAGCATTGTAAACATTAAAATCGTAAAAATAATTTTTGACCAAAATCGTGACCATGCCCCTTTAAGTGTTAAGAACTGTTTATATATGCTTAAAATAAATAAGAAAATAGACAAGTCAGTTTGAAGAAGATTTTTTACCGATATATTGAACCTATGTTAACAAAAATACGGCACGAGCCTTGTTTACATGGCAAAGAATTGTGAGCCTTGTATCTTGCTTATAACTCTACAACTTATTCTCAAATTTAAATTGATCATTAGAAATGCCTTTTTAGAGCGTTGTAAATAATAAAAACAGAAAATTAGAATTTGGCCAAAATCGTGACAATGCTCCTAACTATATCATTTTTCTTTCGGGCTTTTGGTGTTCAAAACTTCTACTATTCCAAAATAGTAAACATCAAAACACAAAAAGAACATTTCACATATCATTTCAAATATTTAGGTCTACCAATTTTATTTAAGCATTAAGTGCTTTTTTTTGGATGTAGTCGGTCCTTTAACACACCAATGTTGTGTAGACAAATTGGATGCGTGTTAACGCGGTACAAATAATTTGTATGCCTTGGTGTGCTACTACAACCGACGACATCCAAAAATAAGCATTAAATGCTTATATTTATATTCATATTGATGTCTATTTGAATGAAGTATTTGTGTATTGTCGCTTTTAAGCCATTATAGACACTTTTACTTTAAGATATGAAACATACAAACATTAAATACGCTCTTAGTCAGGGATATGGAACATACATGGACAGTCTTACTAACATGTTATTTAGTGTAAATTTGCGACTAAAAATGAAGCGCCAGAAACTTTGTAGAGATAAAACATTTTTAACGATGAGATATGATTAAACGACTTATTATTATTTTTCTTAAGTACATATCAAATTGGTTATGTAAGTTTCAACTTTTCATTTAACCTTACAATAATCAATATATTCAAACCGCGTGATGCTGTTTATATTTTTGCTCTTGCGCACAAGTGTTTTCAGAGTAAATTGAACGTTGCAAACAATAAAATGCTTTCATTGGTGATTCATGCTAGATATGAAGATGGCGACATTGCAGAAAAATTACATGACCCGCTAACTGTAATTTTTTTTCTTTAAAGATCGCTGCCCTCATAACCCGCATGGATCATCAAAGAAAGCATTTTATTGTTTATGTTTACATCTTTCTTTTAACAATTTAATAAACTGATTGTAAAAAGTAAGTAAAATTCACTAAATTACTATTTTTTTTTTTTTGATGGCAAAAAGTTTTATTAACTTCATTTGCACATACAATATATCATACAATATATATATATATATATATATATATATATATATATATATATATATATATATATATATATATATATATATATATATATATATATATATATATATATATATATATATATATATATATATACATATTAGTATATTTAGCACAATTGAAAAGTCTGTTGACAGGATCAATTTCAACAAATTAAGGGAGAGAAAATGAGGGACAGTAGGAAATGGAGAGTGGGGGGAGAGAGTGGGGAAATTATGAGGATACATGTATCATGTCAGAAATATTTTATTAATAATAAGGCGTAATCAAAATATTTACTGCCGTGTTGTTGTATTCAGACAAGGTTTATATAAATCGTGCCTTATGTAAATATGTCAATGGTCAGGATCTACATGTACATGAGAAAAAGCCAGTCAGTCCATTGGTTTAAGAAATTATTATATTTGCCTTGTTTTGTTGCAGTGTATTTAAGTGTAGTTATATGGGTTTTGAGATCAATCAGAAGTTCATGGATTGATAAGTTTCCTGTAGACATCTTTTCCTGTATATGTAAGATTTGATTATAAGAAAAATTATACCCAAATAAATTGAATTAGGGGTTCCTAATATAAATTATTTTTCTTCTAATGTAATATGTAAACCTTTTCTGTCACATATTGATATAAAGTGGCTTAAAAGATTTTGAACTTGTAAACAGTCCCAAAACAGATGCACGATAGTTTCTTCGTTACTTTGAGATAAAGAACACAACTTTGTGTCAGTTTTACCTTTTTTAAATAAAAATGAGTTTATTGTCAAAATATACTGATTTATTCTAAATTGCAACCATTGCAATTTAGAATCTTTGTTGTATAAAAAAGGAAATGTGAAGATATTTTCCCACTGAAGGACTGAAATTTCAAAAAAATTTCCTCATTTTACTTTTCCAAGAGGAGTAATTTTTTCTGTAGTCAGAATATTGTAGATATGTTTTGTTCCTTTTTTGTTGTTACAAAATGTTTTAATATTATGAGGAAGAAATGGTCTAGGGCTATTTGTTCCAATTTGAATTTTTGAGCTTGAGAGACTTGCTTTAATTGAATTTCTAAGTGATGCATAATTCAGAAAATTTGTTTTTATCTTAATTTTTTGGGTAAATCTTCTAAAGAATAAAAATTTCCATTTTCATCAAGCAAATCTGCTATGTATACTATGTTCTTATCAAACCAGTTTGTATAGAAAACTGTTTTATTTTCAATTTTGATTTTCGGGTTGTTCCAAATAGGCTGAGTAATAAATTCATCCCATGATTGAACTTCTAATTTTTCTTGAATTATTTGAAAGACAGTAAATGTATCTTTCCAGAAAGGAACATTAATATAGTCTGATCCAGTTTTTAACATTTTTTCTATAGATACAGTTTTGCCAAGCAGCACTTTCCATTTTGTTTCTTGGGAATAAAGAATTCTTTTTATCCATGATGATTTTAATCCCAGATTGTAATTGTAAATATCAAGCATTTTTAAACCTCCATTAATATAGTCTTGCACTACTTGCTTTCTTTTAAGTTTATCTACTTTGGAATGCCATAAAAAATTTAAAAGAGTTTCATTCAGATTTTTCATGAAAGTATTTGATGGGGAGGGTAGAGAAATGAAGAGGTGATTGAATTGTGCAATAAGCAATGATTTTATAAGAGTTATTCTGCCAAGTGGAGTAAGTCGTCGTTTACTCCATTGATTAATGATATGCTTGATTTTTACTAATTTCTTGTCATAATTAAGTTTTGGTATATTTGTTAAGTCCACATCAAAATATATACCTAAAAGTTTAAAGGTGCTTGTCCATTGAAAGTTCATTTCCTCACATATTATAATTTAAGAGTATTTTTACTACATGTACCAATCCAGACAAGTTGAGTTTTTGATATATTTATTTTGAGACCAGAAATTTGATAAAAGTTATTTAACTCTCTAATTGCTTCTCTGAGAGACCTCTCACTGCCATCTAATATAATAAGGGTATCGTCTGCATATTGTGATAACAAAAATTCTGAATTATCTATGTTAATACCATTTATTCTTTTATTATTTTTTAATTTAATAGCTAGTACTTCAGCACATAGTAAAAAGGTATATGATGAAATTGGGTCACCCTGACGACAACCACGCTCTAATTTGAAAAAGTTGGATAAGTGACCTGCTTGTGATACAGAGGAGGAGGTGTTTTGTTGAAATACTGATATCCATTTTCTGAGCGATGGACCAAAGTTAAAGAATTGAAGCGTTTTATCAATAAATTTCCATGAGACAGAGTCAAATGCCTTTTCAAAATCAATCATTAACAATAATCCAGGAATGTCATTATTCTCGGTATATTGCATTAAAACATAAACAAGACGAGTATTTTCACCTATATATCTTCCTGGAACAAAGCAATTTTGATCAGTACTGATAATTGAACTGATTATTGTTTTCATTCTTTGAGCAATGCAGCCTGCCCTATTTTATAAACTATGTTTAATAAAGAGACTGGCCTCCAATTTTTCATGTAAAATTTACTTTTTCCATCTTTTGGTATGCAGGTGATTATACCCTGCTTTTGTGTAACAGATAACTCCCCTAGATTGTATCCGTGATTAATTGATCTAATAACAAAGTCTCCTAAGTATTTCCAAAAGACTTTAAAGTACTCTGTAGTGAAACTGTCACTTCCAGGACTCTCATTATTCGACATTTTTTTCAATACATGAGAGGCTTCATTATAAGTTATTTCACCTTCAAGGGTATTTCTTCGAGTATCGCTTAATTTAATTATTCAGAGTCTGATTCTAGAATCTCATTTAAATCATAGTCTTGAAATTCACCCTTGTTTTGATATAGATTTCTATAATAATTTTCTATCTCTAACAGGATTTCCTTTTGTCCATGAATTTCTTCGGAACAATCTTCTTTTATTAATTTTGGGACAATTTTATTTACAAAATTTCTATTCTCAAGATTAAGAAAGTAACTTATTGGTTTCTCTCCTTCACAGGTCCATTTAGCTCTTGATCTTACTAGACTTCCCATGAGTTTGCGATTTCTGATATTTTCTAATTCTTTCTTTTTAAAATTAATTGTTTGAATGTTTTCTTCATACTTTTCCTCCAGCTGTTTTATTTGGTTTACAAAAAATTTCTCCTTTTCGTTATTTTTCTTTTTGGCATAGCTAGAATATGATATACATTTGCCCCTGATTTCCATTAATAGTGTTTCAAGAAAGAGCTGGTCATTGACAGTGAATTGAATTTCATCATTTGGAATTTTGTCAATAGATGCATTGTTATATACAGGTACTGCATAATTTTGTTTTATTTCTTGTATTTTTTTATTAACAACATATAGGAATTCCTTATCATATAAAAGTGCATTATTGAACTTCCATAAACCTTTTCCATGTGTAAATTCATTGAGTTTTAGACTAAGGAGTACTGGTGAATGATCTGACTTATAACTTGCTATGATTTCACTTTCTTGTGACATACATAGTAGGGTATTTGATATTAAAAAGAAATCTAGTCTTGCTTGTTTAAGAGGGGTTGGTTTACGCCATGTATACCTTTTCTTATCAGGGTGAGTTTCTCTAAAAATATCAATAAGATTGAATTGATTTATTTTTTCTATTACTTTATCTCTTGCATTAGGATTGTTAAGATGAAGATAATTGTAATAATCCATATCGGGATCCATAATAAGATTGAAATCACCAACAACTATTCTGTCTTTATTTCCTATTTCACTTACAATTAACTAAATCACTATTAATGTACATCAGTACGTTAGCAAGAAACAGCCAAATCGTTTCATTTGGGAATTTAAAACTACCATCATCCTGATTATTTCGTGCATTCCGTGATTTTGTTTATAGGTCAATGTAGGTTTCGACCAATCGATAAACTGGGCATGTAGACTTCAGTATGGCTTTTTCTATTGAGCTATATGAATTAACTTTAAGTTTTCGTAAGAAATAGAAAGAATCATACTCGGTAGAAGTAAATATAAATCTATTATGTTAAATGAAAAAGCTAAGTCAAAAGCCTTCGTATTCTTTGATTGACCCTCGTATCTTGCTAAAAATCATGTAACATTGCATTAATCATATTGACGTTGTGTCTCTTCGTCGGAAACTCGCCATTGATTACGCTACATTTCTTGTGCATAGAAAAACGCGTTATCAATCGTGGGTTTCCGTAGATTGCTCTTTGTAACTTGCGCTTTGATCCTTTGCTCGAAGATAGAAAAGTACTCAAACGTGGGCTTTTGGACGACAGTATTTACGTAATTGGACAACAAGCGCATAAAAAAGGTATTAAAAATTCAGTACATGCATTTAAAGTTTATTTCATTGAAGTTTAGTAATGTTATTCGGGTTTACCAAATAATTGTATGACAAAAAGCCCAACACCGGAGACGCCTGCAATGGTTGAAAATCTCAGTCTTAATAAGAATTGGATCCACGTCTCTAAACTCTTCAATCTATATTGTCTGGTCACCAAAAATGTGTAAAATAATTGTTAGCTAAAATGTCTAAACCAAACATCGATTTAAATACATTAGATTTACATACCATTTTGATATTTGGAATATGATTAACATTTGTTAATATTTGCAACTCCATTGTTCTTTCCCACTGTAAGCCCATACCGTGGAGCTGCAATCATTATCCTATAATCGCAATTGCTCTGTCTGTATGCGCAATTGCGCCCATTGACTTTCAGGTAGCGAATTCTCACCAATTGCTATAATGATTTTTAATCATATATATAGTGAATATTTGTAATTAAAAAAAATATGTGGTGTTTAATATAAATTATCTAAAGTTAAAAATTAAATACAAAGTATTTTAGTTTTATTCATATTTAATTTAAATCAATTACAAATGTTATTTATTATTGCATAATATAAATGTGCCTAAATAAAACGAAACTGTTTGATTTTTATATTTTCATGTAAAAAATTCAATGTTAAAGGAAAGATAACTCTTCCTAACTATACCATGATTTATGTACCTAACTGTTGGCGTACTATGACGTCATAAAGGTGTGACGTCATATACTTTTCAATGACGTTATAGATTTTACCAATATACGATACATCATGTGTTTTTCTCCAACTCCCTAAAATTGATGTATTTAAAACATGTTTATATTAACATTTTAAAGGAAATACTGTTATAACATAACATTGATTTTGTTAACAAATCTATGTGAAGTAAAAAAAAAACACATTACAGTCTGAACGTTTATTTTTGATGGAGCACCTAAATGTCAAGGTTAAGGCTAATGCAGGGTATTTGCGAGTTGTAAAATGCAAATATAAGTAATAAACAACGATTATTTAGTGAACATGGCGTTATGAATAACAATTGCTCTGCTGGCATATTCCATGATGCGCGCTAAGGTTCTGAGTCATTAAAAAGGCATTGTCCTGTTCTTGTATGCATACTTTTCAAACAAAATAGCATGCAGGAATTAAGGTGGTATGGGACATTTCCATGTTGTGACGTATTGTTTATCGAAATAAACAATAAAATTAAGTGCAGTTATATAAAAAGCATAAAAATTGTGAATCAATATTGTCATCAAACAGCGTAGCGCAGTGAGTTAGAGGGTTTGCTACGAATCTGTAAGTCATGAGTTCGAATCCCACTGTGGGTTTTACAATTTTTACCATTCAAAATATTTTTTAAAGCTATTTTTGGTAAGATATTGTAAAATTTGAAAATTCTAAACCGGTGAAAGTATTTCAATTATAATGTACTTTAATCCACATTAATATCGACAGATGTCCCATACCACCTTAATATTTATTGCTTTTAGATCTTTTAGCAACATTTTTGGCCAGTTTCAGGCAGAAACAACCCAGTTCAAGAAATGTTTAATTCTTATCCTCAAATGTACAAGATGGCCGCACTTCCCCCTTAAGTCTAATTAACTGAGAGACAAAAACTCCATATGCAGGTGATGAAAGTATATTGCTACATGATCTTTTTCTTGAGAATTATAATGATAATTAATTTTCATATAAAAGTATGATTTACATATCCAAAGATTTTTCCTATTGTACTTCTTGTGGCATAACGGACCTTAAATAAGAAAAAGAAATACTATGCACAAATTGTGTATTTTGATACGAGTAACCGGGCACTCTGTCGGAACGAATTGAGATTAACCGATTATCAATTCTGAAATCACGCCTAAATATTTTTTTTCCTGAATACTTTTTTGCTATCATTTTCGACTTTTGAAGACATCAAAAATAATATTTGTAACGAAGTCTTAGAATAAACGCACATTATATAAAACATGCATGAATACATCAACATATAATTGATTTCGTCATCCCTATTTAATATAGACACGTTACCGCGCTCGTCTCTTCAAATTGGCTATTTTGATCAATTTATTTTTTCCATACAAATTGTTTGGAAAATAGAAAAATATAAATGATAATCTTTTAATATAAAGTTCTAATTTTTGTTACAGTATAAAATGGGGAGATAGAAATAGTATCTGAAACTGTGAAATCAATTTAGATTATCACAACATGTTACGCTCCTCATAAAGCAAAAAAGCAAGAATACTGTTAACTGATTTCCTGTAGATAAGTATTTTTTAACTCTTCTTTCGCCACATTTATTTGAATTTTCTCAGATAATGTCATTTGCAATTGGTACAGGTGCAGTTGATTACCAACAGAAACATATAAAATAGGAGTATAATTTCATGTTTGTCATAGAATAATTCGACACTGAGGTAGGTGTACATTACTTCTTAGTATGTTTTCCCTTTGGGGGTTCGAACAAGTTTTGCGTGAACTCATTCCTTTGATATTTGTCTCGGTATTCCAAAATTTTTAACTGTAATAATCTCATCATGAATAATTATATATCATGAACATGATATCTTTATTGATTGATAACGGAGTTGAACAATAACATTTTATTAATTTTGTTTAGAATGTTGGTGCCAATATTTTTTGTTGTGAGTTTCGTGGTGTGCGGAGTTGCTGGAAAACCGACAAGTAAAGAAAATGTAAATATTTGAATTTAACTCAACACATTAGAAATAATGGGATTTTTTAAATCCTATTTTTGTTAATTCGTTTGTTGTTGTAATTTGTTAACAAATTCTTTACTAACAGATAGGCTATGTTGAATGTATATGTAATGAAAAGTCCCTGAAGATTCAAAATAACGTGTTGGATGTCTAATAAGCCTCCCAGTTTTGTAATAATACGATATCATTTAAATGTCTGATGCGTGATGTGTCCGGAGGGGGTGAAAGGGACCAGGTTTGATTTTCAAGCACATGTGTAACTGTCTCACCATGCTGTTTTTTCTGGGGGGTTTTGCTACTATGTAATATAGTAAGTGTTGTTTTAGATGTCAAGAGGAATTAATCCAAAAGTTCGTTTCCAATTACAATTGGTATCGAAAGGTGCAAGGTTAAGATAAGAATATCAAGTAAAATTCATACTGTAGTGACACCTGAGCAATGATACCTAGTACATAATTCATAATTGACTGAAAACATTTCAGTCTTTTAATAGATGTTAAAGGCCCATTATCGATGTAGAATTTGCATCAAAAACTGTATCTGGGTTTATCTTATTATTTAGGACGTTCAAATCCCATGTCATTTTGCTACCTATGATATGGACGGCAATGAGAATATTTCTCCGGAAGAGTTTCTGAGAGCGACCGCAGGCTTCACAAAAATGGATCCTAAGACTTTGTATGAACATTTGGATACGAATGGTAAGCAAAGTACTTTAAGTGAAAATCCGTTATTTTCTGAATTGGGGTTCTATTGAATGCAAAAATTATTTAATTTGGTTCATTTTAATAACAATTCTGATTTTTTATAGGTGACCAGGCAATCAATATTGAGGAGTTTACTCATGTAACTCCAAGTCTGGGGGATGTCGGAATTCTTGATCACTGTCAGCGTCGTCGGTGCTGGGCAGTATGCATTCATATTGGATAAAACTAAAATATTTCGATGACTGTATTTTGGAATTAAAACTGTGTTGGAAAAATTCTTTTTCTTTTTTTTTTACTATGATGATCCAGCAAAAAGGTGTTTTTTTTAATGTTCAATAGCGGTTGTGGAAGCAATTACACATTTATTACCAGACAATAATGTGGATAATGTATTGTCATAATGCTATTCTGGATAGTTGAAAATACTTACAGTTTTGTATTTACACCCAACCAATAACATAAAAATATGTATCATGGCAATATACATATTCGATAAGCTCATATGATGCACATTGGTTGAACGTCAAATAAACACCTCCGTAATGAATCAAATGGCTTTTAAGGCCTATATTTAAAATAAGACTACTAAGTTTACTGTTATATACAACATCATTCATTATAAGAGACTAGACTTCCACGTCCACGGGTTGACATTGCATATGATATCGGACATTTACGAATTAGATACAACGACACCCTGTATTGTTGATATTTATATAACCAAGCTTTAAGTCTATAATAATGATATTAATTTCACTACACTCTGCTTGGTTAGAATAATCTAACTGTGTCTAGGGATAGGCCTTCACCACAGTTAAAATGTCTCCCATCAAGCCAGTATGTAGCAGAAAATTGCAGAATCGCTCCAAAACAATTTTGGAGAAAATTAATGAAGTTGCATTAAAAATAATACGACTTTGCGCGGCCATCTTTGAGGATAAGAATGTAAACATTTCTTGAACTGGCTTGTTTCTGACAGAAGCTAGCCAAAAATGTTGCCAGAAGATCTAAAAGTAATGAATACAAAGACCTACATGCCATTTTGTTGGAAAAGTATGCATACAAGAACAGAACATTGCCTTTTTAATAACTCGGAACAGCTGTCGAACTACGCAGGGACAGATTTATTTTGAAGATTCAAAAATCTCAAAAAATATGAAGGGCATCCCCCTCAACTCGATCAAGTTATCAGATTTCGGTGGTCATCGGCTATTGTAACATCTTTATCCTGCGCAATAGTCAGCGTCCTTTTCCAAATGTAGCAAAATTTTCCAAAATTAGGCATTCTTTTGTTAAAGTTTTGGTTACCCACCAAAACATCAATCCACCTGCAGTTTCAATGCCTATTTCATTAACCTTAGGTACTGTTTCAAGTGGGATCGAGTTATCATATCCATTACCTCACACTCTATTCTCAACTATTGGTTATAATTTGTCACCTATCTTCTCTGTTTATCAGAATCCTACATCCCTCATTAGTGTTTCACGTTGCTAAGGTACCCATGTTGCACAGCCCATGAAAAAAAAAATCTTGGCAAAGGTTTATATTGACCTATCTAAGCTAATACAGTCTGACCCAGACACTGACAAGACAGATTAACATAAATTCGACATTTTAGATGGTCAGTTAGTTATGACCCCTAAAACTAACCCAAAGAAAATCACATCTCTTGAAGCTTAGACGGGTGCATTCATTGTCTTTGCTAGCATCTATTTAACGAGACATCCAGCAGACATCCAAGGCATTCTAAAATAGATCTAAACCATTAGACTAGGGGCAAAGAAAAATCCCAATGCATGTTGGCTTAAATACAACCAACAAGCAGTTTTGTTTAAAAATGTCGGCTGACTCAACCATATCATGGGCCTCCGTAGATGCAGATGTAAATCTACATGTCAAATCAACCCTTGAGTCAACAAAATAAGTCAAACCTCAAATATAATGACTACAATTTTAAGGATTCTTGTAGTAGACAAGAGTGTGCGGTCATCCCTGCTCTGATCATAATTTGAGAAAAAGTTTGAGACTTTTAAATAATTTCATCGCATGTTGCATCGTTTGATAGCTAAAAAATGGCGTTTTGTCAGTGCCAAAAGGTCAAAATATCAATTAAGTAAAAAATTGCAAACTTTTTCTTTATGTTAATTTTAATTTTATTTATTTTAAATGATTTGAATTGATATTTGATGCTAGGGTTCACTCCGATAAAAAATTAGAGGGTAAAGCAACTTATGTGCAATTTACACTTTCAATGCAGGACGGTCATATCAAATATATCGTAGCACCGAAAGGGGCATATAGACCCCAAAATTTTGTTTTGAATTTTAGAAAATTTATGTGTGTAGATTTAAAAAAAAATACTTTTAGCAAAATTAAAAACTTATGATCGCAGGATCAAACGTCCTTTAAAAGGCATACTCTAAAACCTGGCCTAGCCTGGCCCAAATGTCGCTGTCTGTCATATATTTTTCATGAAAATAATAACTAACACTAACATATACGTACTCTAGTGTCATTGCATTAGATGGAAAGATGTTGTTACAATTTAAATCTGGTTTTAAAAGCAGCATGAATTATCACAACGGTACCGTCTACACATAATGTCCTGACGAGCAAAGTTTATCAATATAACTTAAACTTTATTCCGTACTTAATATCCTGTGTCCTTTCCCTATATTTTAGAACGATTCTATACGACATTGTGTCTTATTCTCTCACAATTGATCATGATTAAGAAGTCAGATCTCTTTTTTTTTCAATCTTTTCCCCCCAACAACACAGAATTAGTTTATTGTATCACAGTCTTATACCTTAATTTATGTTGGACATTGACAAGACGTTTTAATATAATAAACAAAAGTGATATGAGGTTTAGAAATAGACGCACCAGAAGCGACCGAAAAAGACAAAAAAAAAATCCGGCGTTAAGTGCAGTTATTCTTTATTTCAGTTCAGTTATTCTACTCAGGTCTACCAAATAATACTAAAACAAAAAGCTCTACAACGGAGACGTCTGCAATGGTTAAAAATCCCGGTCTTTATGATACTTGGATCCACGTCTTTGAACTCCTCTGTTTCTATTGTCTGGTCACCTAAACAAATTATATAATTTACTTTTAAGTTTAAATCTCTAAAAATACATCAATTTAAATAAGTTAGAATCAAGTACTATTTTTTCATTGATATTTCACACATAATTTACATTTTAGATTATCAGCATGTGATTAATTACTGAGTTCAATACTCTGACCAAGGCATATCCTTGTAAAGATAGGATATGTTTTTATATTCAAAATGAAGAAAAAAATGGTTTCTTGTTAAATATTATACGTAGTATTAAATGACACAAGTTTCAAAAGAAGTAACTAACATGAGAATTCGTTATCGAAAAACCATTGTGAGACCCTTTGTTTGAACACGTAGTATTGTATGTACGATATACTGTGGGTTTGAATACGCGTTTTAACAACTTATAAGGCTCTCACTCTTATACAAATAATTTGCAATTCTCATATAGATGATACATAGAACAAAAAAATAAAGTAGCTTTTCATTTATTTCGAACCAGGTGTGTCTAATTCAAGTGATTTTACAATATTTATTAACTTTCTTGCTCAGGAGACCACATGAAAAATTTAATCCAAACCAAGCATTTACCGCGGATCAAACTTGCATTCTTTTACTACTATACACAAAGGCATGTGAAGTATGAAAACGCTACTTCTATGTTTTAATTTTCAGTGATAATTTTTATAGAGTAATAAAGAAGTATAAGTATCTCAAGCTATTTTCGTTATATCTAAACGTTTCATGATTTTGTAAAATTTATATTATGTATTCTTATAGGAATGTTTCTAACACACAAAAGTGATAAAATCTGGTTTTAAAAACTTTAAATAAACCATTTTTGTCCAAACGCTGAAATAAGATATTTGTGTCCATCTCCTTGAAGTCTTGGGTAACTGTAAGGAATTCTTCTTTCGTGACCATTGAATCACCGTCCAAATCGTACTTCTTGATATGGCATTCCAGTTTAACACCCTTGACATAAAATTATAAGCTCAGAAGTAAAATTATAATAGTTAAGGTTTGAAAATATTGTCCCATTGTAAACTAGTAGCCACAAACCACGTTATGGACGAAGATAAATAAACTTAAAGTAATAGTATATATTTAAAAAAAAATTAGCATTTAATCTGTGTTTAAAAAAGGAAAATAAATCTATAGCACACATTGACATTTTCTGTTGTTCCTCCCTCTATTCCATACACCACAAAACTAACGACGAAAACGATGGCGGTCAACATTCTGTGAATAAATAAAATAAACAAATGGAAATATTGGAAAGACCCGGGTATCAAGCAATACAAATACTTGATAATAGATGGCCTAGGACTTGAAATAAAAATGAATTTTAAGACCTAGTTTTTATGATATGGCGATTCAACTTCGTTCAACTTCGAAAATAATTGGAGACTTACCTCTGCAAAGAAATTTCCTTTATCTGTGCATGGATAGAATATTTAATTTTATACATTTCTCTTATTGATTGATGTACTTGATAAAATACTTCAAATGACGGGATTTCGTACTTATAAGTTTTTGAAATATTAGCAGATGTGTTGATAACACTTAAACAAATTTTAAGTTTTGATTTATTGTCTTACACATATTGTAGCATAGGACATAACTTTTAGATAATTTTACACAAATTTAAACCTTATTTGCGTGACGTTTCGTTTAAATTTTGCTATGCAGGAATGCAGTACAAGTACATTTCTGAAGTTATGAAATGTTATATCAAATATGAATATTAAGCATTAATTTACCAATTATTTAAATTTTACAATGATTTACGTGTAACCCAAACAAACGTTTGATTTGTTATTTAAAAAATGAATTACAAAAGGTATACAATTATTAAGAGTATATATATTATCTATACAAAATTATGTTTTAGATAGAATACATATGTACTTTAAGATCCAGGAAAGAAAAGATTGATGCAGCATTCACTCTTAAATTCTGCAAAATTCTGAATATTTTTAAAATATAACATATCTTTAGACCGCTTTAGTTACTGCCTGTCCTTCGAAAATTTTCCGTAACAAAAACTTCAGTATGAAATCAATCCGGAATGTAGCATCAATACTTAAATTGTAAAATGTGAAACGAAAATGTGTTTAAATATGATTTTCTCTACATTTCTTACACATTACTTCGTTTTGTACAAATTCTAAGTGCATAAATTTGATTAGCAAAGGTACATTTGATATAAAAATAGTAGACAAATGAACTGGACTAATTGATTGAGCAGTGATGTGTTTCTCGTAGGCATCTCCAAATGACGCGCCTTAACATAGAATATTTATGAATTGTCTTTGTATAAATATTTCTAATTTCGAGGATTCATTACTTTTATACTGAATATTAACTCTTTTCCCGATTACGACAAAAAGGACATGGCGGTCGTGACCGGTCAGCAGAAATACCTGATCCGATCCTATCCCTAATTTTTAGGAGTTGATTTTAATCAACTCTCCTATGCAGTCACTCTGGCAAACCGAAAGTGAAACAATTGTTACATTAAAAGTTTAAAATTTATCAATTTAAACTTAACTATAACAGTTTTAAAACTGTTATAGTCAAGTTTAAATTGATAAATTTTAAACTTTTAATGTAACACAATGTTTGGACCTAAGCACAAATCACCACCGCTGACAAGACTTAGTTCTTGAAAATAATAGAAAAATTCGATGTAATGTATGCTAAAGCATTGTTTTTCAAGGAAACTTATCTATAAACACTTTGAAAATAGTCAGATTTTATATAATACAAACAAGTTAGTTATTTTTGTAGTCTCATGTATTCCTTCGCCAGAGTGTTCGGCTGTCTACGCAAATCTTCGACAAGCAGAGAGGCTATTAACAGAGACAGCCTGGTTGAACGAGACTAGAGTTCGATATCAATAGTGCTTGGATCCAGACAATTTTTAGAATTTTTTCTATTACTAATACATAGTTTAAAATCCATCTTTAATTATTACACAACATGATTCATATGGGGTTTCTCGAAATTCTTGTCAGAAAAGTCTAAAAATCCATATTATAAAATGTGCGTAATTCAAATACAGACTAGAAACTAATTGCCATGCAAGACAATAAATGATAATCGATAAAATCAACTCCTGTCAGTACTTTGATTTAATAAGACCGTGTTTGCTCAGCTCCTGTTTGTGATTTACCGTTTAACTTCTAATTTTGAAGACTGTTCGTGTTCGTTATCACCACATGTCATCTACTTGAATGTAATGATAACATAGATAAGGAAAGTTGTTTTTGTATAAGTTCATTAGTGTAGTCATGTTTATTTTTGGTCATAAGTGTTGCTTTTCTCGTTATTTATTATGCAGGCAGTACTCCTTTTTATATATTTTTCTAGTATACTTCAGCGTATCTGTTACCACCGGTGTGTTGATTTTAAGGGTAACTTGCTTTTCTCTCGTAGTGACAACTGCTATTTGTCTAAACCATGTATCATTTTATGGGTAATTAATAAAACGGCATACTCTAAAACCTGGCCTGGTCTCAAAAAATCACATAGCCTCAAATTTGGCCTCTACAGAAATTTTTGGTCTCAAATTTATTTTTATATTTTAACATATTTGATGATTTTATTGACTTTTTATTGATTTATTGTCAATGCACATTAAACATCCTACTTGGTGGCTTTAGTGTATTATAGTGAAAGTCTTTTAAAAATAAAAATTACAGTTGAAAATATAGTACTAACAATGTATATTTATGACTACAGGTATGTCGAGTAATCCATTCTAATAGATTTTTATTAAGTCTGTTTTAAATTCTTAAGAACTTAAGAATGTGATTTTTGCCCTGCCATTGTATAACCATGGCATGTGTTTGCAATGTATTTAGATCAAACTGCTCTCAGGATCAGACAAAATCTATGGCACTCTTTTACCAACAACTTGTTTGAGAAAAAAAATAATTGAAGTGGGCCAAAATTTGTTCTAACCAACACCAAAGGTCATAAAATGTTTTGCTTTGTTCAAATTCTGATAATGACAATTCCCCATAGAAGAAAAATTCTTTCCTAACAAGCAATACATGCATGGAACTCTACTCTAATCAGGAGGTGATGATTAATGACCATCGCTAAGTCAAGTTATCAGAGGATGCAATGTTGCAGTCATTCACAAATGCCATTAATTAAATTAGACCGTTTGAAATGTAAAATGACAGAATAGGTAATGAATCTGACCCCAATATAGCAGATTAGCAACAGAAAAGATTGATATCGAATTTCTGCTCGGGAGGGAAATTTGGGCTTGCTCGGTGTTGACAGGTAATGTAAACAAACTGCAAATTTTAAAGTGCATTAAACAGTTATAACAATTTAATGCTATGTACCAGTTTACAAATGTTTACCAATCGGGTAAATGATGTTGTACTTGGGAGATTGGGGGGGGGGGATTCTAAGTTTTAAAGTTAATCGCTTTGGTATTGGCATAATTTACTCCTTAACAACAGTAAGAGCAATGCTGTACATACGTGTCATAGGTATTTTCTGTGTGTTTAGACATGGATTATATTAATCAAACTTGAAAAATTGGTCACTTGTCATATATATTTTTTCATATGATAATTCTTCAAACATTAAATAGGTTGAATTTTTAATTTATGAAAGAAATCAATAAATGAGAAAAAAGATATTTTGTAATTTGAGGTCAACATTTTTTGAAGGCCAGGTAAATATTTGGGGCCAGGCCAACTTTAAGGCCAGACCAATGGTTTTAGAGTATGCCATAATAAAACATGAAAATACTATATAGGTACAGTAGAATAATAACACAGTCTGTATAATGTATTCATTGCTTCAAGTGCCAATACGCCACACACGTTCTGGTTCTCTTAAAAATCGAATGGACAAAATCTTTTTGGTAGCCCCACTCCCTTAATATTCCTTGTTGTCAAAATATATTGCTTGTTTTTTGAGAACAAGTATTAAATGATTGATATTTACATTTCTATTAAAATTGAGATCATTTTAATTTGAATTACACAATATTCAGTTCCTACGTATGATTTTTAAATTTACATTTTCTTTATTTTTGGTTTCTTAAAAATTGACTTTTAGGAAAGTTCTGTTAAGTCAAACTAAATTGTGAAGTTCAATTGAACAACATTTGGAAAGACGACGAGGCGAACTAAGCATTCTGAAGAAAACGTTTATCAAATATACCTATTTTGTATTGCTAGGTATTCATTTACATTAAACAACATTAGTCGTAATATAATCAAACATTTTGATTTGCTCATGTTTGGTTTACGTAAGGATTAAACCCCGTTTTTCGTAAATATCGAACACCTTGAGAGGAAATGCCGAGCAAAAAACAGCAAGCAATTCAACAAACTTGAACGTGGTTCTTTATTTTCATTAACTTGAATGAAAATTATGCTACTGACAAATTATATTTTTAAAGGATCTAAAGTAGAGGACTAATCTCTTTTCGAGCTTTCGTTTCCTTTATTTTTTACCATTATCACAAATCTAAAACGGTTGTATACGCTACGGCCGATGAAGCATTGCGTTGAGTGATGACTTTTTCTAATCGGTGTGTATTTTAAAGCGCGATTCGCAACAAAGATTCTGATTGGCGTATTTATATAGACCCGCCCATTTATCAAATACATGTTCTCAACATGATACTAACACGTGAAGAATTTCGGAGAAAGAAAACTTATAAAGTTGTACTCGAAAGTTGAAAAATCACATACAGAGTTTTTTTTTTAACAAATGGGGCGACGTTTACGTACATGTGTAAATAAAGTTAGTGGAGAAAAAGAAAAAGTTCTCATAAAGTACGGACCAGCAGATTGTACTTCGCTCATCAAATAACGTTATTCAGTTTATTGTAACGAAATTCGTCAGAAACTGTTTCGTGAACAAATACATTTTACGTTACCGTTTATAATATACCATATGTATGAAATAATCGCTTGAGCTGAACAGACTATTCTTCCTCATAAAAAGCTTGCTGCAAAAAGTAAAATCCATGGGAAAATTAATATTCGGGTTGACACGCCTTTAAATCCATTAGACGTTCTACGGCATATATCTTCACTTATTTGCTTATAATAAATCTGTACTGAAAATCATCGACATAAAATGAGGAAATGATTGGTTTGTTTATATACATGTAAAACTGTAAAATGGCGACTCGATCTGCACGTGAGTTTTACAATCCAAGGTCGAGAGAAAGTCAGTGGCAAGGAAAGCGTCAACATCAGTAACAAATATTGTCTGATGAATATTGAGGTACATGTAATAAAAAGAATGTCTTACAGACTGTCTGAGTTACAAAATCAGGTTAACCACAGATCAGTCCAATATTGAACACGTTTGTGCGTAAATTTCAAGTTTTTTGTATGTTTGTAAACGCATGCACAATTGTAGAAGAAAGTGAGTCATTAATCGGTTGAAGTTCAATAACATGCAATTCATCTAATATTTATTGTCAGTATCTCCCACAACCTTGACGGTCACCTGAGTACTATGGCCCGCAGATGGACGGAAGTTCTAACTTCATATTATAGTCTCAACCCTAATCTAAGACTCCTCTGACTGTTACCCCCGATTTAAGTATTTAAACCCCTAGGCTATTGGCAGTAAAATGAAAGTACGGAAGACATTTTTGTATTAAGATTTTATACAGTTTTATGAAGTGGCCATATTGGTCCTGCCCGAGAGCCTGAACCTCTGGCCCAGGGGCCATGAATTTAACAATTTACGTAGAGGGTTTCAAGAACATCAAGAAAATCAAACATCCATTTTTTCTCAAAAAGATATTGGAGTAGAGAAGAAGCTCTTCTAAGATTATTTAATTAATCACGCTCTAGGATCTCAACCTCTGACCCAGGGTCATGAATGTTCGGTAGCGGGCTTTATGGACATCATCAATTAAGTTTATTTCTTTCCGCACATGTTTACGAGTAGAGAGGGGATTTTTGAAAATTTAAATTTCTTGCATAGATGGCCTAAGCAGGATATGTTCATAAATTTGACAAATCAGATTCCTTTTATCCTAGAGATGCTTCCATTCAATTATGGCATTGATGGACTCTGTAGTTTTCAAGATAAAGTTAAAATATAAAATTAAAGAGATCTCGATGAGCATGGCCATGTATAGACTGCATAAACTCCTTTATAAGAAGAGCTCTATTAAACAAGCATTCTGAGAGTATTGGATAAGCAATACGTCCCCTAATGGTTTGTATTATTCTATGAAATCTTCAAAGCATACATCTATTTCAAAACTATTATAAACGAGATATAATGCTTTAATCAGAGAAAAAGAACAGTGGAAATTCAAACTACATACTTGATATAGAAATAAAATTTTTAAAAAATGGGTAAAATAATACTCTTTATTTTATCTCCTGTTATTTCGCCAAGTCCATTAAGTATTTGCTGGTAGAAATTTGTGAAAACAATGCACTGTTATGCAGAATATCATTTCTTACCGTCTTCTGTACCTAGAATCAATAGACCAACCCGATAACGAACCCGATTGTTATAATACAAAAAACCCTGTCGATTTTTACAACACAATGCATGACACTATTTTACTTATTTGTTTGTTAGAAACAATAAAAGGAATGGTACAAGTAATGCACGATATTATTACTGACTACATAATTTCCTCGTTTCTTCAATACACACCGAACCCGATAACGAACCCGAACATTAAAAATTGGAATATAAATAATCAATTTTTGGAAAATATGTCAACAAGACGCTAAAATGTGTAAATTTGATTTGTAGTTTGACATTTTGAAGCTGTTCAGCAAATTTCATATTATTCCTTTAATGCATAAAGAAAAAAGTGGGACAGACAGACGTGAAACCAGGTGAAACCGGTAGGGGACTAAAAATACAGAAAAATAATCAAATTTAAAAGGTAAAATATTTAGGTTTTTTTTCTTTATCAAATAATAGTTTAAAGTTAAACAAATCATGTCTTAAAATTTTATGAAGATCTGGTAGATAATTTGTTGACCACGCAGCCCCCTTAAAGAAACACAATTTTTAGCCGGGCTCTGCTGAAAGCAGCGTCCTGGCTATAGGCAGGCCAATCGCCAATGTTACTATAAATAGCTCAAATAAACAAAAAAACCAAACAGCGTCAAGGTAAAGCTTCCGCTATACCAAATAGTTACACAAAGAGCCACGTTTTGTCAAAAGTGTTGGCATTTTGTTTCTTTTTTTAAATTTCGAATGAATTGTCTATCTTTTTTAAATGAATCTGAATCCTTTTAGCGATGGGGTCGTTAATGTGTAAGGAAGCCGGGGTGCCCAGAGAAAACCTATGTGTCCAAGCTAGTGACCATAATACCCGTTCACACACAACCTTACTTATACTTACTTTTACGCATGTTCAGACTTATTTCCTGATTGTATGTTCATTATGTGTACTAGGAAATCGCACTTTCGTGGATCATTTTTGTGTATTTTTTATCCGACGTAGAATATGAGGTCAATTAAAAATACGTAGGCAGTGTCGCCGTCTGTATTTTTATGAAAATACTAACTACCACATCAATTTATCCACCAACTTATCTTGTGTTGTTGTGTGTCAAGTTTTATTACAGGTATTGTTAATATCTAAACCTAAGTTTAAAAGCAGACGGTAACGTCTACACATAACGTCATGACGAAGCTTGTACAGTTTATTAATATACCCCAACTTTATTCCATACTTAATATCTTGTGCCATTTTTCTGCATTTTAAAACGGATTGTGTCTTAAATTGATCAGGATTAAGAGGTCTCGTATATGTTTTCAATCTTTTGTTACTGTTCATTTCCCAGTAAGAAAAACATTGAACGTCAAAAACATTACTAATTTTTTAAGGGGTATGGTCACGATTTTGGTCAAACGATCATTTTCCCAACTCTAATGTTTACAATGCTTCAGTAAGACATTTTTTCTAAGCAACCAAAATCTGAGTGTCATTTTGGGAGTTATAATCGATTTATTAAGCTATGTGAACAAAGCTTTTGTTTACATTTTAAACATGGAAGTGAAAATTCGAGTTTAAGACCTAAAGGGGCATGGTCACGATTTTTGTCAAATTTTATTTTACTGTTTTTATTATTTACAATGCTTAAGGAATGCATTTCTAATGATCAAATGAAATTTAAGAGTCAGTCGTAGAGTTATAAGCAAGATACAGGACTCACAATTCTATGTCATGTAAACAAGGCTCGTGCCCCGTTTTGTTTACATAGGTTAAATATACCGGTAAAAACCTTTTTCAAGCTTATTTGTCTATCTTCTTAGTAATTTTAAGCATAAATAAACAGTTTTCAACGTTTAACACATTTATTTTAGGTCTAAAACTGAAATTTTCACTTCAACATTCAAAAAGTAAACAAATGCTTTGTTTACATAGCTAAGAATTGCAAGCTCTGTAACTCGCTTATAACTCAACGAATCACGCTTTAATTTTCGTTTCCTATTAAAAATGCCTTACGAAAGCATTGTAAACATTAAAATCGTAAAAATAATGTTTGACCAAAATCGTGACCATGCCCCTTAAGTGTTAAGAACTGTTTATATATGCTTAAAATAAATAAGAAAATAGACAAGTCAGCTTGAAGAAGATTTTTTACCGATATATTGAACCTGTGTTAACTAAAATACGGCACGAGTCTTGTTTACATGGCAAAGAATTGTGAGCCTTGTATCTTGCTTATAACTCTACGACTTATTCTCAAATTTAAATTGATCATTAGAAATGCCTTTTTAGAGCGTTGTAAATGATAAAAACAGAAAATTAGAATTTGGCCAAAATCGTGACAATGCTCCTAACTATATCATTTTTCTTTCGGGCTTTTGGTGTTCAAAACTTCTACTATTCCAAAATAGTAAACATCAAAACACAAAAAGAACATTTCACATATCATTTCAAATATTTAGGTCTACCAATTTTATTTAAGCTTTAAGTGCTTATTTTTGGATGTAGTCGGTCCTTTAACACACCAATGTTGTGTAGACAAATTGGATGCGTGTTAACGCGGTACAAATAATTTGTTTGCCTTGGTGTGCTATTACAACCGACGAAATCCAAAAATAAGCATTAAATGCTTATATTTATATTCATATTGATGTTTATTTGAATGAAGTATTTGTGTATTGTCGCTTTTAAGCCAATATATACACTTTTACTTTAAGATGTGAAACATACAAACATTAAATACGCTCTTAGTCAGGGATATGGAACATACATGGACAGTCTTACTAACATGTTATTTAGTTCAAATTTGCGACTAATAATGAAGCGCCAGAAACTTTGTAGAGATAAAACATTTTTAACGATGATATATGATTAAACGATTTATTATTATTTTTCTTAAGTACATATCAAATTGGTTATGTAAGTTTCAACTTTTCATTTAACCTTACAATAATCAATATATTCAAACCGCGTGATGCTGTTTATATTTTTGCTCTTGCGCACAAGTGTTTTCAGAGTAAATTGAACGTTGCAAACAATAAAATGCTTTCATTGGTGATTCATGCTAGATATGAAGGTGGCGACATTGCAGAAAAATTACATGACCCGCTAACTGTAATTTTTTTTCTTTAAAGATCGCTGCCCTCATAACCCGCATGGATCATCAAAGAAAGCATTTTATTGTTTATGTTTACATCTTTCTTTTAACAATTTAATAAACTGATTGTAAAAAGTAAGTAAAATTCACTAAATTACTAATTTTTTAAAAAATTTTTTTTTTGATGGCAAAAAGTTTTATGATATTAATTTCATTTGCACATACAATATATCATACAATATATATATACATGTAAGTATATTTAGCATAAAAAGCTGTACGTACAGATAGAAGAGCATACATAGATGCCTTAGCAACAAAAGCAGAAGAGGCAGCCAACAAAGGGGAACAAGGAAATCTATACAAAATAACAAAAGTAATATGTGGGAAAAACAGACCATCACCAAACCTTCCCATCAAAGACAAACAAGGAAAGCTGATAACATCAGAGAATGAAATGGTGGAACAGTGGACAGAACATTTTAAGGAGATCTTAAACAGACCACCTCCGATCCATGAACCTGAAATCAGTGAACCCGAATCAGAGTTGAATATCAACACCAATCCACCAGACGTTCCAGAAATTACATCGGCCATACAGTGTTTTAAAAATGGGAAATCTCCTGGGAGTGCCAATTTAAATGCTGAGCTATTCAAAACGGACCCACTCCTTACAGCTACCATCCTCCAACCAACCTGCAAAGAAATCTGGGAAAGTAAGACCATACCAGATCAATGGAATCACGGAGTCATCATTAAAATACCAAAAAAAGGAAATTTAAATGACTGTAATAACTGGCGTGGAATAACACTTTTCTCCATTCCAAGTAAAATCATGGCTAAAATTATCATCAGAAGAATATCCAAAGCCGTAGATGTCAAACTACGGAAGGAACAAGCAGGGTTCAGACCAGGACGAGGATGTATCGACCAAATATTCACACTGAGAAACATCATTGAACAGTGTACGGAATGGCCTTCGACAGCATTCATAGAAACAGTCTCTGGAGAATTGTGCGTTCGTACGGCATCCCCCAACATCTTATAGACATCATCAAGAGTTTCTACGTCAACTTCAGATGCAAAGTTGGAAACTCAAGCATCGAGTTTGATGTCAAAACTGGAGTTCGCCAAGGTTGTGTAATGTCATCAACGCTCTTCATCATAGCCACCGACTGGGTCATGAGGAACACAACATCAGACATCCCAAGAGGCATTAGATGGGGAACGTTCACAACACTTGAAGACTTGGACTTTGCCGATGATATTGTCCTGTTTTCCCACTCCCATCAGCACATCCAAGACAAAACACATAGGCTCCACGAGTATGCTGGATACATTGGACTGAAGATCAATGCCAAGAAAACTGAAGTCATGACCCTAAATGTGAATAACCCACAAGGAATTAAAATGGACAATTACATCCTTCCATATACAAACAACTTTACTTATTTAGGGAGTATTGTCACAACAGATGGTGGAGCAGACAGGGACATTCAGCAGAGACTAGCCAAGGCCAGAGCAGCATTTAAGAACTTGCAAGCTGTGTGGAAATCCAGCCAGTATACCAACAGGACAAAGCTCAAACTGTACAAAAGCTGCATCATACCAATTCTTTTGTACGGTTCAGAGTGCTGGAGAATGACAGAGAACGACCTTAACAAACTGTCAACTTTCCACACCAAGTCACTGAGAAGAATCCTAAAAGTAGTTTAGCCAAATACCATCTCAAATCAGGACCTTCTCAGCAGATGCGATCAGGAGGATATGGCCACCATCATCACCAGGAGACGATGGACCTGGATTGGCCACATAATCAGAAGGGACCCTGAATCCATCATAAAGACAGCCCTCTTCTGGACACCAGAAGGAAAAAGGAAGAGAGGGAGACCAAAAGTTACCTGCCGGCGAACAGTGGAAGCCGAGATGAAAAAGCATCAGAGAAGCTGGGGCACTCTCCAGAAGCTAGCCAGTGACAGACAGGGATGGAGAGCCCTCGATACTGCCCTATACGCCAAAGGCGTCACGGGCAGTAAGTAAGTAAGTAAGTAAGTAAGTATATTTAGCACAATTGAAAAGTCTGTTGACAGGATCAATTTTAACAAATTTAAGGGAGAGAAAATGAGGAACAGTAGGAAATGGAGAGTGGGGGGAGAGAGTGGGGGAATTATGAGGATACATGTATCATGTCAGAAATATTTTATTAATAATTAGGCGTAATCAAAATATTTACTGCCGAGTTGTTGTATTCAGACAAGGTATATATAAATCGTGCCTTATGTAAATATGTCAATGGTCGGGATCTACATGTACATGAGAAAAAGCCAGTCAGTTCATTGGTTTAAGAAATTATTATATTTGCCTTGTTTTGTTGCAGTGTATTTAAGTGTACTGTAAACGAGGTTATATTGCCGAGTTCAAAATTTGACGATTTTATAGTAAGAGACAATTGGCGAGTTTTAATTTTGACGAATTTTTTAATAAGAGCAAGAGTTATCTATCTTTGATGTTTTTATAATGCCAGGGTTAGAGTTATCTTTCTTGCGAACTCTTTTACAAGCGTTGGTTTTAATAAAATTTATCTTTGATTGAAAAAAAAGTATGTACAGATTTGATGGAATAAAATTGTTCATTGTATTTTGTTTTACTATACGATACTGCCTGAGGTAATAAAGTTGGTCACACACGGCATGATAATTACGCACGCAAAGTTATTATAGAATGTTGTGACGATTGAGTGATAATTGCATTTAAAACATGCTTGATTAGATTTTATGGGTTTTTTCAATGCTAATTACGTGTTTTTATAGCTATTTACATAAAGGAATCATTAACTTTGATCTAGTCCTAACGGGATAATGCCGATAAAAAATTCTGGTATTAATACGCTATATATATGATGTGAAGTTTGGCGAGTGGAAATTTTGACGAGAAAATAAAAATCGCCAACATAGTCAAAATTAACACATCGTCAAAATGTCCACGTTTACAGTAGTTATATGGGTTTTGAGATCAATCAAGTTCATGGATTGATAAGTTTCCTGTAGACATCTTTTCCTGTATCTGTAAGATTTGATTATAAGAAAAATTATACCCAAATAAATTGAATTAGGGGTTCCTAATATAAATGATTTTTCTTCTAATGTAATATGTAAACCTTTTCTGTCACATATTGATATAAAGTGGCTTAAAAGATTTTGGACATGTAAACAGTCCCAAAACAGATGCATGATAGTTTCTTCGTTACTTTGACATAAAGAACACAACTTTGTGTCAGTTTTACCTATTTTAAATAAAAATGAGTTTGTTGTCAAAATATACTGATTTATTCTAAATTGCAACCATTGCAATTTAGAATCTTTGGTGTATAAAAAAGGAAATGTGAAGATATTTTCCCACTGAAGGTCTGAAATTTCAAAAAACTTTCCCCATTTTACTTTACCAAGAGGAGTAATTTTTTCTGTAGTCAGAATATTGTAGATATGTTTTTTGTTGTTACAAAATGTTTTAATATTATGAGGAAGAAATGGTCTAGGGCTATTTGTTCCAATTTGAATTTTTGAGCTTGAGAGACTTGCTTTAATTGAATTTCTAAGAATAATTCATATAATTTGTTTTTATCTTAATTTTTTTTCGTAAATCTTCTGAAGAATAAAAATTTCCATTTTCATCAAGCAAATCTGCTATGTATACTATGTTCTTATCAAACCAGTTTGTATAGAAAACTGTTTTATTTTCAATTTTGATTTTCGGGTTGTTCCAAATAGGCTGAGTAATAAATTCATCCCATGATTGAACTTATAAATTTTCTTGAATTATTTGAAAGACAGTAAATGTATCTTTCCAGAAAGGATTTTTTATTTCCTTTTTAACAACATTAATATAGTCTGGTCCAGTTTTTAATATTTTTTCTATAGATACAGTTTTGCCAAGCAGCACTTTCCATTTTGTTTCTTGGGAATAAAGAATTCTTTTTATCCATGATGATTTTAATCCCAGATTGTAATTATAAATATCAAGCATTTTTAAACCTTCATTAATATAGTCTTGCACTACTTGCTTTCTTTTAAGTTTATCTACTTTGGAATGCCATAAAAAATTTAAAAGAGTTTCATTCAGATTTTTCATGAAAGTATTTGATTGGGAGGGTAGAGAAATGAAGAGGTGATTGAATTGTGCAATAAGCAATGATTTTATCAGAGTTAATCTGCCAAGTGGAGTAAGTCGTCGTTTACTCCATTGATTAATGATATGCTTGATTTTTACTTATTTCTTGTCATAATTAAGTTTTGGTATATTTGTTAAGTCCACATCAAAATATATACCTAAAAGTTTAATGGTGCTTGTCCATTGAAAGTTCATTTCCTCACATATTATATTATAAGAGTATTTTTTATTACCAATCCAGACAAGTTGAGTTTTTGATATATTTATTTTGAGACCAGAAATTTGATAAAAGTTATTTAACTCTCTAATTGCTTCTCTGAGAGACCTCTCACTGCCATCTAATATAATAAGGGTATCGTCTGCATATTGTGATAACAAAAATTCTGAATTATCTATGTTAATACCATTTATACTTTTACTATTTTTTAATTTAATAGCTAGTACTTCAGCACATAGTAAAAAGGTATATGATGAAATTAGGTCACCCTGAAGACAACCACGCTCTAATTTAAAAAAGTTGGATAAGTGACCTGCTTGTGATTCAGAGGAGGAGGTGTTTTGTTGAAAAACTGATATCCATTTTCTGAGCGATGGACCAAATTTAAAGAATTGAAGCGTTTTATCAATAAATTTCCATGAGACAGAGTCAAATGCCTTTTCAAAATCAATCATTAACAATAATCCAGGAATGTCATTATTCTCGGTATATTGCATTAAATCATAAACAAGACGAGTATTTTCACCTATATATCTTCCTGGAACAAAGCCATTTTAATCAGTACTGATAATTGAACTGATTATTGTTTTCATTCTTTGAGCAATGCAGCCTGACCCTATTTTATAAACTACGTTTAATAAAGAGACTGGCCTCCAATTTTTCATGTAAAATTTACTTTTTCCATCTTTTGGTATGCAGGTGATTATACCCTGCTTTTGTGTAACAGATAACTCCCCTAGATTGTATCCGTGATTTATTGATCTAATAACAAAGTCTCCTAAGTATTTCCAAAAGACTTTAAAGAACTCTGTAGTGAAACTGTCACTTCCAGGACTCTCATTATTCGACATTTTTTTCAATACATGATAGTCTTCATTCTAAGTTATTTCACCTTCAAGGGTATTTCTTTGAGTATCGCTTAATTTAATTATTCAGAGTCTGATTCTAGAATCTCATTTAAATCATAGTCTTGAAATTCACCCTTGTTTTGATATAGATTTCTATAATAATTTTCTATCTCTAACAGGATTTCCTTTTGTCCATTAATTTCTTCGGAACAATCTTCTTTTATTAATTTTGGGACAATTTTATTTACAAAATTTCTATTCTCAAGATTAAGAAAGTAACTTATTGGTTTCTCTCCTTCACAGGTCCATTTAGCTCTTGATCTTACTAGACTTCCCATGAGTTTGTGATTTCTGATATTTTCTAATTCTTTCTTTTTAAAATTAATTGTTTGAATGTTTTCTTCATACTTTTCCTCCAGCTGTTTTATTTGGTTTATAAAAAATTTCTCCTTTTCGTTATTTTTCTTTTTGGCATAGCTAGAATATGATATACATTTGCCCCTGATTTCCATTAATAGTGTTTCAAGAAAGAGCTGGTCATTGACAGTGAATTGAATTTCATCATTTGGAATTTTGTCAATAGATGCATTGTTATATACAGGTACTGCATAATTTTGTTTTATTTCTTGTATTTTTTTATTAACAACATATAGGAATTCCTTATCATATAAAAGTGCATTATTGAACTTCCATAAACCTTTTCCATGTGTAAATTCATTGAGTTTTAGACTAAGGAGTACTGGTGAATGATCTGACTTATAACTTGCTATGATTTCACTTTCTTGTGACATACATAGTAGGGTATTTGATATTAAAAAGAAATCTAGTCTTGCTTGTTTAAGAGGGGTTGGTTTACGCCATGTATACCTTTTCTTATCAGGGTGAGTTCCTCTAAAAATATCAATAAGATTGAATTGATTTATTTTTTCTATTACTTTATCTCTTGCATTAGGATTGTTAAGATGAAGATAATTGTAATAATCCATATCGGGATCCATAATAAGATTAAAATCACCAACAACTATTCTGTCTTTATTTCCTATTTCACTTACAATTAACTAAATTACTATTAATGTACATCAGTACGTTAGCAAGAAACAGCCAAATCGTTTCATTTGGGAATTTAAAACTGCCATCATCCTGATTATTTCGTGCATTCCGTGATTTTGTTTATAGGTCTATGTAGGTTTCGACCAATCGATAAACTGGGCATGTTGACTTCAGTCTGGCTTTTTCTATTGAGCTATGAATTAACTTTAAGTTTTCGTAAGAAATAGAAAGAATCATACTCGGTAGAAGTAAATATAAATCTATTATGTTAAATGAAAAAGCTAAGTCAAAAGCCTTCGTATTCTTTGATTGACCCTCGTATCTTTCTAAAAAATCATGTAACATTGCATTAATTATATTGACGTTCTGTCTCTTCGTCGGAAACTCGCCATTGATTACGCTACATTTCTAGAAAAGTACTCAAACGTGGGCTTTTGGACGACAGTATTTACGTAATTGGACAACAAGCGCATAAAAAAGGTATTAAAAATTCAGTACATGCATTTAAAGTTTACTTCATTGAAGTTTAGTAATGTTATTCGGGTTTACCAAATAATTGTATGACAAAAAGCCCAACACCGGAGACGCATGCAATGGTTGAAAATCTCAGTCTTAATAAGAATTGGATCCATGTCTCTAAACTCTTCCATCTCTATTGTCTGGTCACAAAAAATGTGTAAAATAATTGTTAGCTAAAAATGTCTAAACCAAACATCGATTTAAATACATTAGAGTTACATACCATTTTAATATTTGGAACATGATTAACATTTGTTAATATCAGTAGGTGATGAATTAGCGAGTCTAAAATTATGACTCGATATGTCCATGAAAAGGTAAGTTTTTTTTAATATTCAAAACAATGAACCAAATTAATTCAGAAAAAATTAACTGAGAATTCAAGTATTTTCTTTTGTCCAAATCAAATATGAAACTTAGACATGGTATGAAGTAATAAATGACGCAACTCAAGTTTCAAAATGAATAACGATTTTACATGACAACGGTGCGAAAAACCATCGTTTTAAGATGAGCCACTTTTTTTTAACACAATGTATATACAATATACAGTGAGTTTGAATATGCTTTCTAACAACTTACAAGGTTCTCGCTCTATTTCAAATAATGTACAGTTCTCATATACATAATATATGGAACAAGAGAGGTTATTTAAGTAACTTTTCATTTATAGGATTCCGAATCAGGCCCCGAGGTTAAAAAACTTTCTTGATTACGATCTCATACTCCAAATCGTACTCCGTGCTCCAAATCGTACTCGTACTCAAGGTATCGGGGTTATAAAACTTTTTCATACTCATACTCCGGCTGAGTACAAAACGGCGATTTTCTGAGTAAGATTTGGAGCTTTCTCAAAGTCGTACTCAAGACATTAAATCTAAATAAAATGTAGTGCAAACATATAATATTGTTCATATTGTAATGTTGCTGTATTATACGCTATAATTTAATCATAATTACATATGTACATGTATATGAATTAAAATGGAAAGTTTTTACAATTTCATCAATGACATATCTATAGATTTAATGAAGGTGAATTTAAGAGTAAGGGCGAGCTCAACCAAGATTATCAAAATAACTTTTAGATATTCTGCTTTATAAATTAATGTACTTATACATTGTACATGTAAATCTACGTACAAAATTATTTCATTGAATATCTCGACTTTTTAAGAATTCTGTTTTTAGTCAAATACGACCCATACTCCCCATCATTTAAAACCAAGAAATCAATGTACATGCATGCGCGGATCCAGAAAATTTTTCCAGGGGGGGTCCGAAGGATAATTGTGTTTGCCAGGGGGGGTCCGAGGCATATTTTCGCGATAATTTTACTATGTAAATTTAATAAATTTTCATTTTCCAGGGGGGGTCGGGACCCCCCCGACCCCCCCCCCTCTAGATCCGCGCATGTACATGTACCGTTATTAATCAATTTTTATCGGTGCACTTGCGGGGTCCCTTCTTTGATTACAGTGAGAATGTACGTAGGTTAGTTCTAAACATTACAAAGGATGATGGATGCATAAAAGTATAACACTTTCTATTACTTACTTACTCATCATTTATCATTTATGTTGCATTCCACAAACCTTGGAAATGGAAACATTTTATAGAATAAGCGTTAAATCAGTGGCGGATTTAATGAGGGCGCACCCGGCGCCCCCTAAAATTGTCAAAATAAAGTTAAATCATATTCCTTCTTGCAAAGAAAATGTACAACTTGCGAGTGTTTTTTTTGTTGTTGAAAACTTGGGGGATTTCTCTACATTAGACTGATTTCAATGGTGTAATATGAAGAAAACCCGTGTGTTCAATGTTGTAACGTACATAGAAAGCCCATTTTAGTTACGCTGTCCTTGTGTTATCTTTTATAACATATATACTAGCTGGGCAAAATTGTTCACCGGGCCAGAATAAGATTGTTCATATACTTTATAAATGCTTATTGATTCAATGTAATATTGACTTTTTTAAGAACCATGGATTGATTGTATACATTTGGTTTCCGTATACCAGTAGACAGCTAGAGAGTTTGCATCATATCATGGACGAGACCACGGTTATGAAAGCTCTTTTTCTTTTCCGTATAGCTGTATTTTATCGACAGGAAACTTATCCTTTTTCAGTTTTGTAACCTTTACTCTAGTTTGCTGAATATAATACGCTTGGGACTACTTCGTGTTACCATTGTAGATTATTATGCCTTCTGTCAGTTTGTCACTATATACTCAATACTCATCTATTTTCGCATAGTATACAAAGGATTTATATAGCGTAAGCATACTATGTTATAGAAATAGAGCACGGCAAATGTTTTCAAAGCGCCGACAGCGGGTTTCGAACTCATTCCAGCTTAGAGCCCAACGCGCTATTTTAGCCGATAATGTTATCGGCGGTATTTATATATATAAAACGTAGATATATATTCAACTTACATCAAGCAATTAAACTTATAAATTTTTTTAAAAACACTTCATTATTGACGGTAATTTTAAAGTTAAAGTTTCTGATAAACTTTTGAATATATTGATTGAACAGTTTTCAAAGAAATTCCACATGAGAATTACAAAAACGCTTTTTGAAATGACGTTTGATAAAGAATGTACAAGAAAAAGAAATCAATGAAATTTCGTCTGCTAAACATTTCGAGTTTTCTCGGTAAGGTCAAACGTCTCTCATTTCTTGAAAGAACATGAACCTTTGTTGACTTTTTATTGTACAACAAATTGTTAGTTAAATAAACAATCAAATCAATTGATTAATTTGAAGAAAAAAAACCCAAAACAAACGCTTGCTTTTCCGGTGATTATTTTTAGGGACTAACGTTATAGTCAACACTCAAACGTCACAGCTACTTAGTTTATTCAACAGTCGGCATAATAATGATTTCAGCCTCCGGCTCTATGTATCTATGTATCAAACCCTGACTACTATTTAGGCTTAGTACATGCACAACACAACACTATTATATAAATGTTGTAGAATGGTGTATTGTTAATTATACTGTATTTTCATTTGTCCCTTCCTCGTTCTCGAAGACGGTATATCATATTCATCGGTGTTAACAAATTATCAACGAATTATAATTTTGAATTAAAAAAAAAGAAAACGGAAAGTTCTTTTTCTTTTTATTTAAGCCTTCTTAAAACCTCAGTATGATATGGTTTGGTTCCTGCATGCATAATTCGCCTGGAATTAGTCTGGAAGTTTTAGAGACATTGTATCATTTGTATCGTATGCTGTGGAGTTTAAGTTTTCGGTCATTAATAACAGACATGACACCATTCGTCTCCTCAATTGATAGCTTTTCCTGCTTTGTTTCGCTCCAAATACGGTTGAATTTATCGAATTTTTGGGGAAAATGTATTAACACGTATCAAAAACTTATTCATCATTTATTAATAATTTAAAAAGGAGAGTCTTTCAAATATTCATTTTATCAGTATTGTAAAAAAAATTTTAAATAGATTAGAAGTCATGTTTTCAGTAAAGATTAATCAACTTTTAAAACCGAGACAAAAAGAACGAAAGACACGTTTAAGCTATTAGGGGAAAGATAAATTAGAAAAAGTATTTGTAGCTCTGTAATCAATTTAGATTACGACAACATGTTACCCTGTTCATCTATGATTTTCTGAAGTTAAGTGTTTTTAAACTACTCTGTTTCCTTAGCTATCTCTACATGACTCGAGTTATTACGATTTGCAAATAGTACAGGTGCAAATGACAACCTACAATTAAAAACAAAACATAAAATACGTGAAGGTATATAAATATGGTTTATAATTTTATTTTAGGAATACAGAGATTCTATCATCAGGTATGTGAACATTTTTTGAAGATAAGGGGACAATGCAGAGTGTTGAAGATGCATATTTGTTGTTTTTCACATGCTTTGAAACCAAAAAAAATATTTAAAAACAAAAAACTTATTTTTATTACTGTTGAGTGCAATTCGAGAGAAAATAAAAAAAATATTTGGTTAGATTTTTTCCCATAATTAAATGATTTAGAATTGAGTTTTAAAATGCATACTTGCTTTAATGTGGTCAACATACCCTATCCGTGAAAAAAAAATGTATTTGCAGAACAATACATATTTAATTTAAGATAATCCAGGTAGATGTCTTCCTATATATCCCATATACATCATTACTGAGAAAACTTTAATATTCGTGAAAGGTCAGTCACTTGCATTTCAAATTATCAACGTAATAAAGAGATGGTTTTTGTAAATATTCACCGACATATTTGTATAAATTTCAAGTTACTTTTTACAATATCTAAATAAAACATGTGCTGCCCAAAGACGTCAATGTAAAATTCTATGTACAATTACTTGGAGCAGATGGTTTTTTTGACAATTTCTTTGGGGGAGTATTTTTATTCTATAACACCGTCAAAATGATATCATGATGAAGAATATCGGACCATTAATAGATACAAAATGTGATCGCTCTACATTGATATGATAACAATCATTATTACTCAGATGAATTATTAAGATGATTGAATTTAATCTTTTATCGTTTTACAGAATGTTCATCGCTCTACTTTTCACTGTCAGCATCGCGGTGTATGGAGTTGCAGGGAAATCTCCTCTGAAAGTAGCTCAGTGTTTTCTATGCTTGATTTATTTATATAGTATGTCAAATATGACGCTGGATTTTTACGATCAGACTATGATGCATCTACAGTAAGGCCAGATTGTCTGACCTTTATAATACTTCTTGTGTTTAACCGTTAAACACGGCTCAGACTATATTAAACTCGAGAAGCAGAGATTTTTTTATAAATATATTGAAAAATATTCAAAGTTTGGTGGTAAAACATTTCCAAATTCTTTTACTATAAAGTTTATAAATCGTAGCAAAAAAAAATAACAATGCTAAGATCCCACTGTCGTATGATCTGTTACAAACACTACGGTTGTAAGAACGTAACTTATCTTGGAAATTCTCTATAATATTAGGGTTAGGTACGGGATGATCTATGAGTCTATATGTTCTTAAGCGAATTGATATGGGCTTTGATACGATAGACATATTTCAGTGCGTATCAATACGGTGATATGCAATTTCTTGAGCTTTGATACAATACTATCACGATAGATACTTCGCAGGGACGCAGTCTGTCCAATTCAAGATGGAAGATGGTCTCAAACTGAGCTACGATTACTCGACAACAAATCTAATTAGCCCGACTGACCCTATTGGCACGTCGCAGCTGAATGCAGTATGGTGCTTGTTTCCCGTAAGATTAATTCATATCAACATGATTATTGGGGGGGGGGGGGGTTAAATGCGATGTGTTTAGTAACGATACATTGCGACCTGATACGATGATAGCAACTAATTACGATTAAAAATTTGTTGTGTTGATCGTGAAAAAAAAAATGACTCAAAAACTGATCCACGATTAAGGCGAATGCCACAGCATACATAAGATTTAATGAGAATTGATGCGATTACTAGGATAACTCTACGATCAAATCCGCGATTTTAATTGCATGCGTTGTGAATCGTGATAGTGAGAACGTAGCATTAAGAATAATTCTGTTAAAATAAGGTATTTATGGCCTTGTGCATTTGTTTGTCCACTTATGATGCTGCTGATGTTTGGATTTATCGAATATCATTTTGGGCGCCAATATTCCGTGTCATTTTGGTACGTACGATTTGAACAGCGGTGTTGAAATTTCCTTAAAAGAATTTCTGAGTGCTACAAGAGGCTTCACAAAAATGGATCCAACTACACTGTTTGAACGCTTGGACACAAATGGTAAGTGAATTGCTTGAGGATGGTTAATCACTTTTTAACACATGGGACCCTGACATTAGTAACTCTATTTAAATGCTGTAGGATTATGGTTTTTTTATGTTTAAACCAACATGTTACCTTCTGAATTGTTTCAGGTGACGAGACTATCAGTATAGACGAATTTACTCACGTAGACCCAACTTTGGGAGATGCGGGAATCATTCCTCGTTGTCGGCGTGGTTGGTGCGTGTCTATTAAAATTGGATGCATTACTATTACTATCAGTTCTGACAGGCAGACGCCTACCCAAGCTGAAAGTGAAAAAAATTCTTCTGAGAATTAAAAATGTATGTTAAATAAACATCAGAGAATGGAATTATTTGTTTTGAATTGCATAGTAAGGAAAGTTTATGGCTACATGTATATACATAATATGTGAACTGCAAAACTCATTTAAGCGACGATGATCAAAGTTTAGCTAAGGTTATCCAAGAATTCTAGAGGAATTCTACATATGAAAGATAACAAAGACAGACAGACATACTTTTCAGGGTTAGATTGGTTTGACACCATAAAAGTTTAAAGGTCAGGCACAGTTTAAAAAAACAAGGGAAGGGGTGTGAAGAGAAAATTAGTCGACATAATGTACATTCACGCATATTTTCATATGCGGGGGTAGGAGTGAGGTCGCCAAGAAACTCCGAGAGACAGAAGCCTTTGAAAAGACTTCTTTTTTTTCACTTTAATCAACTCTTCTATGCAGTTACTCTGGCAAACCGGAAGTAAAACAGTGTTTGCCCCTAAGGACAAATCATCAACGCTGACAAAACGTAGTACTTGAGAATAATCGATAAATCCGATGTAATGTATTTTGAAGCATTGTTTGTTAAGAAAACTTACTTATAAAAACCTTAAAAATAGTCAGATTTTTTATAGTACGAAAAATTTAGATATTTTTTGTAGTCGTATGTATTCCTACGCAAAAGCTCGATTACAGCGGTAGCAACAAACTGTCCAATCTAAAGATAGAACCAGTACTGGCGTATTCTAGATCTCATTATCATTTGCTTGTTAAAAACTGCTTTGATACACTTTTCAAAAATATTTTAATTACAGATACATTATATATCGTAGATTTTGATCGCGTTAATTCTATCTTTGTATATTACACAACGTGGTTCATATGGAGTTTTCCGTCTATAGCTGGGAATTCTTGTCGGAAAATCCCGTTAGAAAACAATGTGCGTAATTATTCAAATACAGCTGAGAAACTACTTGCCATGCGAAATAACATATGTTGACATCAAAATAAATAATAATCAGTAAAATCAACTCCCGTCATTACAATGTACTTGATTAAAAGGCAAAACCGTTCAAATTGCCTTAATTTTAAATATATTTGTTTTCCTGTTAATGTATATTTGTCTGTACAACTAATGTACGTATATTTCCTTTTTAGAAAGTTTGTACAAAATATTGTATCCCCCCCCCCCCCGAAGTTGGTCAATTAAGTTAAAATAACTCAGCTGGGGCTTCATCCTGGATAGTCAGGTAATCCGCCATTAGATCTTCCTAATTTAGATAAAAATTTTAGCCATTAAAAATATTCTTTAAGAAAAATTATTCAATGTTTTAGCTATAAATATTGAATTGTTTCCTATATCTTCTTCAAAACTCTCCTTCTAAAAGGAAATACAGTATAAACATCCCTCTTGTCAAATAAGGATATATAAAGTGTCTTTTTGAAATACAACTCCAAACTTAAAAGACCAATATATGCTCCAAGTATATTTTTTGTGGTTGGGGAGGGGGTATTTTATAGAGAAACACAAAAAAAGGATTTAGCTTTAAAGGGTACCTGCAGTGCCGGTCAATTTTTGATATAAAGAAGATCTTTGTGTAAAAACATCATCCTGAAAATTTTACAGCGATTGCATAAGTAGTTTTCGAGATATTTGGGGAAAACCCGATTTCACACCTGAACGAGTTTTGAATCAAGCCGATTTGGCGCGAGATGAACTGTGACGTCACGGGCTCAACGCGACTGTTGTTCGTTTTCTTGCATTGTTTAATCGATATATGAACATTTTTTTCTGTTGTTTTATTTCCTTATCAACCCTGGATGACTAAATATACTGCTGTTTGAGTTTAAACCCGTTTTTTTATCGAAAAAAAAATGCCGAATTCGGAAAATTGTTTGCTTCATGAATTTAGTCAAATGTGTAACACATTTTGCATATAAATGCACAGCATATGTAGCAAAATGGCAATTAATCAAACTTTTGTTTTAAGAAACATATTTTGTTAATATTGTCATTCTTTCGAATGATATTCCCGTGACCTTATTTACCGATTAATAATATTGATAATACATATTTCGTAAAAGGTAACGCGGGGTCTATTCCTTGTATAAGGCATAAAATTACAAATGATTTCGCCCGATTATTCAATAATAATGATATAGGACTAATAACAATCAAAATAGTATGCATTCTTTAACAAACAAACAGGGATTATAAACGAATCAAGGCGAAAGTCCAAGATGGCTGCATGATTAAGTCTGTCTCGTATTCTTTTAAAATTTCATTTTACATTTATTTACATCCTTTGTCAAAATGTTCAAGTTACTTCAGATTTCATAATGATTAGCTGTCAGTATCACAGGGGCCAAGCCCGTTTTAACATTAATTTCAATGTAACCATAAATAAAGAAAGGGGTCGAACTCTGACCCAGATAAAAAACTACCAGCTCGCTTCAAAAGCCTAATAAATCAATTATTTTTTACAACACTTGCAATATGCATATATTTTTCAGAAAAGTAATGTCTAAGATACACTCATGCCGAATTTCAAGTTGATGGGTCTTAAAATAGCGGAGATATACGTCATTATTCTCTCGAAGTCGCCAGTTTATTTTTACTCGGACATTTACCGGTCCAGGGCTCACGATGGGATTAGCAGCAGTAATGCAACAAGCCGAGAAAAATTCGCACTAATCTTTTAAAATCTCACATCAAACGCACGCTACTTACATCCTTAAATTCCGATAAAATTCCGTAAATACTCTCCAAACTGAACTTTTATTCTGCAGCCACATCAACTTCTGACCAGCCCGGCCATTTTGACGTCTTCGAGAAAGACTGATTCTGATTGGACCATCAGGAATATTAACCAATGAAACTGAGTTTAAACATTTTCTATCACAATGGCCGAAATAATTACTTGATCACATAAAAAAGGTTTAAATCGCTGAATTGTAAATTTGGTCATTATTTCAGTGATTAGATAAGTAACAATAAGGCATTTACTTCGAACATTAGTTTTACTATTTGATAATCTTTAATCACTGATTGACGGACTAGATCTTCGTTAGTTTACCTGTTTAAATGTGTCATTGTCTCGGATCACTCGTGTATGAAAGGATATTATGTAATCAAAGAATGAATAATGAACATAAATCTGCCCATGCAAGCGTTTTAAGATATCGTATTCATCGGTAAAAGGGCGACGAGAATAGCAAATTTTAAAATCCTTTAAAAATAAATCTGACTGTAAAAAAATAATTACGGATACAAATTTCTAAATCTACAATACTTAAAATAACTAGATACGTCAAAACATCAGACCTATATTAATCATTTTTGCTGAAAAATCGAATTTAATTTGTAAAGCTTTGTAAAGAAATTTCCCTCCTGTTGACATCGTGACGTCACTTCCGCTGAAGCCTTGTTATCGCCTAATCACCCCTGCGAATGTGTTCGGAATGTTTTCTTTATCGTTGCTAAGTTTTTAATAAATCCAGAGGTGCTCGAATGAAAGTTCACGAGACTTCACCGAGATTTGTTCAGTTCCTGTGAAATTTCGAGCGGAAGTATAAGTGTTCGGATAATATTCTCAAAATACGTAAGTACTGGTCGATTTTCATATCATATTCTACTTTGATTTATGTTAAAACATAAATATCTTTTAATATGTATGTCTTATTTCACCATTTAGCGGTTTTTTAAATTAAACGATGATATTCAGAATAGAGTTAAAATCATAGCCATGTTTGATGCTTGTGGTGTGCAATATCATGTTTTTAAAAATAAATAATGGGTGAATGTTTTGCATAAAAACTTAGTATATCGAGCCATTTTCAAGGAGCATTCTGCATAAAATAGTACAGTCTGTTTCACTATTGATGTTATTACTAGGTCAGGCGCGGATCGAAAATTAATTCTTAAGGGGGATCTCTACTACGCATGTTAATTGTCGCAACAGCAGAAAAATAACTATTTTTTGTATTGTCACATTTATTTCTAGAACACATTTTATCCACCAATTAATGAAGATAAAGTTTAAAATCAATAAACCTCTAGAATTTATATTTGACTACCTAGATTCTCTAAAATAGACTATAAACACGAGGCACGATTTTTACTGCGAAACTGAGGGGGTCAAATAAAACCACGTGGTCTAAAATTTAAATGACAATAACATTCGCAGGGGTGATTAGATTTCCCAAAGCAGATAAAAATAGCCACTTTGAAGCGGCGTAACTCCGTTATTTTTGCATCGATTTCGATGCGGTTTTTGCATTAAATTTTGGTAATTAAACTCTTTGACATATGTTTCACATCGGCTTGGCTGCAGGTACCCTTTAAATAAAACGTTATTCTACATGGTAAGATGAATGAGTCCCGTCGTTTTAAGATAATGTAAGCAAAAATATCATATTGTTTAAACTGTGCCCTTCGTCTCAACAACCTCTTCACATTTTTTAATGTAAAAAATGTTCACAATTTTGCCCGCATATCTTTGGTTTCAGTAAAACCGGTGTCGGAAAATAAATAAGATTTTTCGTGAAATCCAATTTCACCGGTAATTCTTCTCTTCTTCTTCTTCCAGTACAGAGTCGGACTCTTCTTGAGTGTATAGATGACTCTTGCTCGTACAATCATGAGGCCTTCCCTCCTCACTTAATAAAAAACTATTTACAAGAAAGTTATTTACAAATAAAACTATGAACATCTGGGGTCGAAGGAGTTCTAGGTGTGTGAGGCTCCTGTCAATTAAAAGTTAAGGGGTAGTTATTTGCTATTCACCATTTGAATGGTATTGTCGAATTGTATATTTTGTGTTTACTGGTATGGAGGGTAATCGTGTTCAAAAATCCAGACATGTAAACTTGTAAATCCGAATATGTAATCGTGTTGGTGTGTGAGTCTGAGTATGAATATGTGTAATTCTGACCGTGTAACCTATAAAACTCGGGCATAAACACGTGTAAGATTTGACTCAGTTCCTTCGCATGATGCACAATTCGCAGCTTTATTGCTTTCATCAGTTAATTAAACCTTCAACTTTGCACACTTTCAATCCGTAGTTTCTGCATTTGTATCTTCAGACTCGGCAATAGCACATCTGACATAATACAAATTGACAAATGTAAAGTCTACAAGTTTGTCGAATTTTGACATGACCATATATATGGAAACAGTGACGTCACAGATAGAAAAAGGTTAGCTGCAGGTAAAGGCATGCCGTAATCGCCGGAATAGGGACGGAATAAATATAAAAAAATATAAGGATGGTCTATAATCATAATATCTCTGGATAACAACTTTTCTTAGAAAGTACTATTTTTCGGAAAGTTATCGATAAGAAAAACAAAGAATTTAAAGACATATATTGGTTTTGAGATTTTGATTAATATGAGACATAAGAAGCGCCCTTTAAAAATAAATAAATAAAAATTCCAAAGATAAGGTTAACTGTCGTGAAATTAAAATGTGTATAAATTATTTTTAGAAATGTTTCATTTTGCATTGTCAGCAATATGTAGGGAAAAAAGCCTATCATGCAGGTGAAAATGGCATTTTTTAAAATTTCAAGCAATTATTACGGAATATGAGCATGACGTCCTGAATGTCGGTTCAATACAGACTCACTTTGTGAAATTGGTTGATAAAAAAATCCCGGAGAGCTATTATAATACAGCTTTACAGCCAATTGTAAACATGTACTGTTTGCCATAAGCAACTATAGTCTGTCCCAAGATATTTATGCAGCACATTTGGACGATTTTTTAATTAAAATACACATACCTGTGAAAGAAGTGCAATTAAAATAGTTGAATGGGATAATTTCCAAGATAATTTCATTGACACATTATCATCTTTCACTCGGAAAAACTCACAGGAATAAAAACAGATTCCTTACGGAGATTTATAATGGGGAATGTTTACATCTTTTCTCCATTTGGGATACTCTCGGAATACATCGCACAATTTTTCAACGTTATCAGCCGGGCTTGCTGCAATACAAAATCTCCGTAGACATCACATTTTTTAGCATTGTATTGAAACCTGATAAGCTAACAGGGGTGTTTCGACTGAGAAATCTTGGAAATTTTTCCCAAAAAGTATAAATACATGCCAATGTATAGTTACATACATTTTTCCGCAAAAAATTAAAAATAACAAGAGAAAAGCTCTCAATGTAACAATGTAACACCGGGTTTTCTTTTGTGTGATCACTATCCATATCATAATCCATTTGTCAATCCTGAATTGATAAATACTACCTATCCAAAAAAATGGGGTACTCTATATGCAATGTATTTGCCAAAAAATGACTAAGTTCAACAGCTGATATTTTTTGACAAATTATCAGAAATCAAAATCCTAGCAATTTGCATAAATTTATGTCTGATTTATGTATAAGTGTTATGCAAAAGAACAATTTCCTATCTCAAAAACTGTACGAGGAGTTATCGGTAGAATAAGGGTACCTTTTTGGCAGCCACTCACCCGCCCGCCATTTGCACTTTTTCAATAATCGAAAAACCCGGTTAAAATTCTCTCTAAAAATTCTTAGAAGTCAGAAGCAATGGAGTTACAACATGGGACCTCACGGCGGTCTCCGAACCTCATGCTGCTCAAAATATATTTACCCCCTTAAGAAATTTCTTGATCCGTCTCATTTCTAGAAAAGAGTACGCATTTACTTATATTCCAGTTTAAATTACATGTCAAATTATTTTAGAGAAATAAGATATTAGGCATTTCTTTTTAACCCTTATCATACAATACCATGAGAATTATATTACAGAAATTAGCGCATTCGTCACATCGGCGACGATTTTTATGTGTATAACCCTCTTCCTGTTTGGTCCAGTTTCAATCATACCTAAAAAAAATTTCTAAAAATAATACCGGTATTTTCGATAGAAAATAGATAAATGTCCTTCATTAAAAGCTTATTGCAACATTTAAGCTGAATATTATGTTTATGATTTATCCATTCCGGCGATTACGGCATGCCGTTTCCCCGCAGCAAAGCAGTTGCCATATAAGGTCATGTCAAAATTCGACAAACTTGTAGACTTTACATTTGTCAATTTGTATTATGTCAGATGTGCTATTGCCGAGTCTGAAGATACAAATGCAGAAACTACGGGTTGAAAGTGTGCAAAGTTGAAGGTTTAATTAACTGATGAAAGCAATAAAGCTGCGAATTGTGCATCATGCGAAGGAACTGAGTCAAATCTTACACGTGCATGTTTATGCCCGAGTTTTATAGGTTACACGGTCAGAATTACACATATTCATACTCAGACTCACACACCAACACGATTACATATTCGGATTTACAAGTTTACATGTCTGGATTTTTGAACACGATTACCCTCCATATACTGGGTGGGTGTAAAAACAAAATGTCTAATATGACAACTAGTTTTCATATTTACGCCCACGCAGTAAATTTGAAATTTACAACAAGACAGTATTCTGTGATCAATTACTAGTGCCATATGTTTTCTGATAAATGCAAATCCCACATTAACTTTCTTCTATTATCGAAAACAAAAACCCAGTAAAATAGTAAAAATTGTAAAAAGATGGGTGAATAAGGCGTGTAAAATGCCTATATGAGGAGAGATAAGATACTGCAAAATTAAAATATCTTCAATGCTTCTTCTTTTAAAGTGCGAGTCTGGGCTCCACATTTTTGTCATAGTCTAAATAAGGTTTAATGGTAATCAAACATATTTCTATCAACAAAGACGTGGAGAGATGACCCACTATACTTTTAAATGTCATTTTGTATCCCAACAATTGAACATCATAGATAAATAATACAAGTCCGTAAATTCGTGACCATAGTCTCATATAGCATTTAAACAACAGTCTTTGTTGTGACTGAAATGGCTCAGTGGTTAAAGCACCAGACTTTGGAAAAAGATTAACTAGACTTTAGGTAACTTATTAGAACTAGGGTCTTTAGGTTTTGGGTTCGATACCACTAAACCTTTGTAATTTACTTATCTTTTGTTAAAAATTCTAAACTGAATATAGTTAGAAGCATTCCTTTTGTTAACTTGTACTATAACATATCAAATATACTTAACTGAAAAAAAAATTAAAATTGTATTTTCCAACTAAACCAAATGGGCATTTGCGCTATCTCGTTCCCCCATCTTCTTTCAGAAATGAGCTGACCAGTGACATATTTCGCTAGCCTGGCGGGCGTTATCTATTGTATACTGCTGGGTACAAGATACAAGGGACTACCTAACAATTTAAGTCTTCATATTTGGTAAGAATGGGGCCTCGGGACAGACAAGTTGACCCTCAAAAGGAATTAGATTTAAACGACCATCAACAGGTACAGCTAACCTGGTGAAAACATCAAAATTTATACAATACATTTATAATGGGAATTTTATTCAAGGGGCAAACTTACATCCAAAACCCCATATTTAAACCTACATCTTTGGTTAGAATGGGGCCCCGGGAAAGACCCGTTGTCCATCAGAAGGAACTGAGTTTACACGACCGTTAACAAGTATAGGTAGCCTGGTGAAAATAGTAAATATCGGATAATACCGATATAATTGGAATAGTATTCTAGAGTTATGTCCTTTATTTAAAAAAAAATTTCAACCCCCTTACCGTATGGATGATTTGTACCAAGTTTGATAAAGAACCTAGTAGTTCTATAGAAGAAGCCAAAAATGTGAGAAGTAATTTAGAGACAGACGGATGGGCGGACCAATGGCGGACAACAGGTGATAAGGAAAAGCTCACTTTAACCTTCGGTTTAAGTGAGCTAACAAAATTACATCTGAGAATGATTATAGAGCATATAAAGTATGTAGGACTTCTATGATTTTTATGACAATGACGCATTATTTTCCATAAGTCCATCTGTATGAAAACATTCTATTTCTGGTGACTAGCTAAGGAAAAAAATTGAGAAGAGACACCAGGAATTAACAATCTATTACTTCAAAAACACCATCAAGTTGAGCATATCTAAACATCAGTGAAAGGACATCATTATCATTTCATGATACAACAAAACTATGACAGAAGAATTAGCACCCAAAACAATATAGTCAATACAACAATGGGATATATGAAAAGCCTTAAGTAACAATGATATTGGTCAACTGGATAACAATATGTGTTCTACAGTTCATGTATCGATGCCATTCTAAAAATTATTTCAAAAAGCACAAGGAGTTGAGATTAAATGCAAATGAAAATAATATGACAGTAAAAGAAGTTTGTGGAAAACATGTAAAATTCCTTGTTAAATGAAGAAATCAAATATAAAATAATAAGATTGTTTTAAAGACATCATGTTTTGATGTAAATATAAAGAACCTTAAAGTTAAAGATGTGAAGAACATGTAAACTTTTTTCTGTTTGATGAAAAATTCAAATGTTAAGATCATGTAACTAGAAGTTTTGATAAGCATGGTATTGTGATAGTATGGAAACAGATAAAAATTAAACACTTTCACATAATTATGCCCACCTGGATTTAATGTTCTAACGTTTGAAAACATGATCATTTCATAGTCATAAAAACATGATTTAACAGAACAGACTTTATCACAAAACGTGACATGTTCTGAGAGGACTGAAATATGGGAATAGTCAACAATGACATTCATTGACTAATGAATAAAATCTATACCCTCACATTTAATAGTTAAACCCCTTTGATGAATTAGCATATTATAATACTAGAGCACTATACACTCTTAACACCACAAAATTTGAAATCAATAAAAACAACAAAATTGACAACAAAACCATTATAAAAACAAATATAAAATGATAAAAGAATATCCATGTATCAAAAATGTTTATATCATATCACAAGTGTGTTTTCAAATAAAATTTCTGATATTTTTTATATCAGAACAAATCAGATCATTACAAGTATTTGAGTCACATGAACTGCAATCACAGAAAAGTCACCCTCCTGGCCGGTGATTTGGGTACGCCACTGTAGGCGTCATATATCTCTGGGTTGCAGGCCATACTGGGGCTCAAACAGGCCGCCAAACCCTCTTTCACCCCTCCAGCATCCCCCACAATGGAATGATGGTCCATCTTGGGGCTGTTTTCGTTTTCTATATTGAGGTCCAGGGATTCCCCAAGTCCCTCATCAGTGCGTAGAGAACCTATGCCCCTCCGTGGACTACGCCTGCGAAGGTTGTCTGGTTTTTCCAGGAAAGTGAAGGACGCAGTACCCTCCTTGTCTTTTTTTTCACCAGCAGCAGTACCCTGTGGATTTTTGTCTGGTAGGACTTGGTCTGGATTGCCATTTTTGTTGTTGGACTCTTTTATGGTTCCCATGGTCATGGTTCTTTTCAGTCTTTCCAAGTTGACTTGGTTACGGCGTCTGTAGGATCTTCGATCTAGAAAATAAAATTTTGTATTCTTACGATATCTTTAGCCAAACAATAAATAATCAGTTACATACATCGTTGCATCAAAGTCATTTAATTTTATAGCCTCCACCAGGTTTCTAGTAATATTTGTGTGGCAAACATTAAAATTTTGTAAGATTCTCCTTGTAAATTTTACACAGACAACTAACAATTATTTTAAGTATAGGAAATATTCAAGAAATTTTTTGCTAAGGAGAATAAAGAGTACCAATATTGGTTTGAATTTTGATATAATGTTAGTTTAGGCAATCCAAGTTCTACAAAATTTACATATTTTCCCTTCAAAGTTCAATTAAGCCAATATGAAGTCCAAGAAGACACATTTCTTGGGAGTAATTATTGGTAAGGTTCTTTTAACTTGCTACAGATTTTAATAAATTCAAGTAGAATTTAAGATATTTTACAGATGATTGTGAAGGAGAAAAATTTGTACAACACTGAGAAAGAGCTGTTGTTATAAATGAAGCAAAATAATAAAGAGAACATGTATATTTTAAACTACAACAAAAAGAGCTCTTTTATAAAGAAAAAACCCCATTTATATATTTAGAGCTATTGTCTAATAGCTATAAGCAACAAAAATTGTGTAGCACTACAGGAATATAGATATATACAAGGAAATAGAAATTCAATAAATAGGCCAGAGAAAGCTATGGAAGATCTTACCAATTACAATGACATACATTTATTCAAATTGTTGAAATAAAAATTAATTCGATACTATGTAAATTATGCAAAACGCCGAGAAATAAAACCATGTGTTCCCTCACATACAAATTATATTGGCTCTTTTAAATATTTATAACTTTTCATCTATTTTTAATTGTGGTGTTGCAAAGGAACATTGTTGCTAAGTTTTAAAATGAAGAAAAAAAATACGTATAGACAAGTGAGTCTTGTTTATACTGAGAAAGCCATTCATTATGTAGTTAGGAAATTAAAAAAAGGTAAATAAAAAAATTATAAGATATTGTGAATTTGTGTTGTATTATTTTAGGAGTATATATCTGAGATATAACTTTGGTAAGTTTATTGAGTACCAGCCTCTACTGAAATCTTTCCATCTTGATGAAATTGGTTTCATCAAATAAATCCAACATCACCATGCCTTATTGTACACTAACATATAAGAAAATATGCTTTTCCTATAATAATAGTCACAAAAGCAAATGCTAGACTAAATCTTCAATGTTCATTCATATTTAGACAAAATAATATATGAAAGAACATAATTTCTTTCATGTAAGTTTTAAGTTAGAATAAAGCGGAAGTTTGTTCACTTCAAGAGTAGAATCTAGAAAATATATGTATAATATATTAATATGTAAAATATATAGACAAACTGTACCAGCACTAAAATAGCTGTTAATTGTTGTTAGTAAAAGGCAAGCCATTATAGTGATTATTAGTATTTGTTATATCAAATGACACCTTTCACAAGAAAATTCTAGGAGGTTTTATGATACAAAATTTTTCATTTTTTGTAGAACTATTAACAAAAAAATAGAATTTTCCTGTGAAATGCTTTGCAGGAACAAACGAAGATAGAGTATACTTTGATAGCCAATCGTCTATGGTGTATTAAACTTATACCTGCAACATGAATGGCCTGCCTTCTTGTCCCATGACCAACTTCCCATCTGCCATCATCCAAGTGGTTAGGGGTACTTTTAACTACAGTACTTTTAATAGTATTTTAAATCACAGAGAAAAAATAAAGAGGAAACTGCATAAACTACAGAACTCTTAAAAATTTGGAAGACAACAGTAACATTCAAGCACAGCAGTGGTTCCTATAGCAACAACATCACTATAAGTAAAAGAAATAGTGGAAAAATAAATAATACAATGTAATGCCATCTGGCCGATTGTCCCCATACACAAGAAACAAACATGGATTAAGAGAAGATTGAATGTTTAGGACTATGCCAGATAACATGTTACATAAACACAGACTCTAAACATGAGATCTTGTGTGTGAGTAAAAACTGGACTACCATGTGAATATGTTCAAAACAAACAATGTTGTTTCACAAAAACAACCATGGAAGAACTCATTTTTTCTCTCTGACAAGTGACAATTTGATTTTTTTTTGCATCCATATGGTAGCCCCAAAAGGCTAGAGAGGAACAAACAAGCAAAGCATTGGATTGCTTTGATAAACAGTGAAAAAGGGAAAAGTGCTCTATTCCATTGGGAAGCCATTTTGACTCTGAGTGGAATCAAAACTCTCTGAAAGCCCTCCACAGAGCTGCTTCCAGTAGCGCATCTTCTTACTGGTCGGTTTTGGCTGATTGGGGTTTGGAGTTTTCATTCCATTATTACGTAAAATTTCAAGCAGTTCGTATCTAAACGAGGATATGTCCTGTTTTATTTCTTGCACGTCGTCCTCGGTCACACCTTCGCCTCGTAGCGGACCTCGCTGTTTTTGCATAATATATCTTTTTATCAAGTCTCTCATGACACGCTGAAGAAAAGAAGAGAAAAATAAAGTCTGATCCATTTAGAATGTGAACAAATATCCCTAACGATAAAGAATGTCTTCAATATTGAGAAATATATCCTGAATTGGAGAGTTATGATAAATGCTGATACTGTAGTACATATTTGATGGATATAAAATTATCATTTCTAAAACATGGTCAGTTAGAATGTACATATATATACTAATGATCTACATACCTGATATCTAATTTCCTTTTCATTAATTTTCTTGACAATTTTCTGAAGATAAAAAATAGTTTCATTGCAGTTTGCAATACACAGTCATAAAAACAAATGGCAAACAGTTTAGGAAATAGAAAACATTTGGAACCATTTCAAATATCATACTTTTAAAACAAGAGTTTGAATTATGAAAAAGTGTTATCAAACAAAGTTCTTTGCAACCATTTGAGCACCCACTCGTATACTCTGCCATCTGTTTCTCTTCTGGTGGAGAGAACATGAGAACACGTTACGTTTGAACCACAGTAGGAGATAGATGCAGGACTTGGGACTAGGTATGATGTTGAATGGAGCAGGCAGAGTCCCGCTGTCCTCAAAGTAACTCATCCACAGCTTGGATCGCGCAAACTTCCACTCCTCATCTGCCTGGCTCTGAAGCAAAAAAAACAAGTATTCCTTTTAAAGGAATGATCGGCAATAATGATATATTGATAGCTAGAAGCAATCAACATGATCAGTTTGATGTAAAATAATTTAAAAAGTACTGTATTTTTACAAAATATAGAATATTTTGAATATGTACACCATAATTTCATCATTATAAACTGTCAACAAATTTAATTTTGAAATAATTTGGGGAAAGCCGTTCGTAAACTCCTTGTCTAGTTTTATAATTTTAACGTAATCATTAAATGTTAATGTATCTTCTTCTTCCTCAGAATACTAGAACTGAGAAGGGCTCTTCAAAGAGCATTAACACGTATACAAAGAAAGTGTTGTATTAAAATAATTTAAAACATTGAATGCTCATCATAACTTGCTATTGAGGTCGCATTATAACGTAACGTTTATAAATCAAGCCGTCTTCCTAGCTACTATTATGCAACATCAATAGATCGAGGTCAGTTCATGGAGCATCTTCTTAAATGATTGAGGTCAGTTCATCGAGGTCAACTGCATTACTGAATGAATCTTTCGATCGAAATTCTTACGCGTGAGACAAAATGTGCATTCTTGAATTAACAGGTCGAACTGTATTTTATGTATGTTTGCATCTCTTAAGGTAAATGAATTGAAATAAAACTGAGCAAAATGTTATATAAATACTAAACCAAACTTCATATTTTTATAAGAACTACTTATGCAAGAAGAATGTGTGCGCACGTGGAAGCATTTGCCGGATGCCTCATATGGACACAACAGTGATCGGCCGAAGCCGATCACAAAAAAGATACCATGATCAGATGGTGTTTAAAATTTTTCAAAATGTCAGCAACCAGAATTTAATTGCATCACCTCCCTCATATTTTCTGATGAGATGTACTCTGTGAAAAGTGAGTTTATTTAAACCATTTCACAGAGCATATTTATTGTCAATATATATAATACATTGTATTTAATTCATAAAACACCTTTAACCATTAATAAACAATCAACTCTCTATGAAGAATAACTAGAAATTTCACAGAACACTTCTGAAAGAGTTCCTCTGCACACTGAAGGATTTTTTTTCTATAGTACTTGTTAAATTAGAATTTTTTGCTCTTTGAATATTGAATAAAGATAAAATTAACTATCTTCTACAATGTATGTAGTAATAGGCAATTTCATTTTACACATTTCTAATTTAATATTTGTTTGATTTTAAATGTGCATGACATTCAGCTATTGTGGAAACTGTCTTCTGGCAAAGATGCTAAAGAAAATACACTGGTACATAAAATACATACAGTATATAAAGTGCTTTATTTAACAATATATGCATTTCCCTTTTTTTACCATTAAGTTTCTCTATTACATTTTTTCATTGTTTCAGATAATTTTTTGGTAGAGAAAATGGCCCATTTTTGAACTAGACAAATCAAATATGTACATCTTCATGTAATGTAATGTAATGTTTTCAGAGTCCAAAATTAATTTCCTTACTGCATAGATGTTCTCAAAAAGTCTCATAGTGTATAAAGGGTCCTTAAAATACTTTGCACTCTAAGAACTTACTGAGGTATTGTGGTAGGAGTTACTCATCATGGCAATGAGCAGGTTAAGGAGGACAACCAGGGCTATCCAGCTGTACGACCCAAACATCAGCTTGCCGATAAACTCCGTAAATATGTGATTCTCCAGAAGCTCTGCATTGTTTAAATCGATCAAACCATAAATCGACCAGTAAAGAGTCTGCAGAATCTGAAATAAGCTGCCAAAGTAAAACAGACACTTTTTTATTATGAAAAACTCTGAATCAAAATGGAACCATTTTAACAAGAGCTTGGACTTTCAATTGAGTAGTTGTGTCAAACAGCAATGTGGTGTAGGCCTGTTTATTTCATTAATGCTGGCTACTCAGCCATGGCTCTTTGAAATCATCAAGATTTGTTTGGTTTTTGAGCCAAGACTATGCAATCTATGCATATTTCACTCAAAACAGCATTATTTTAACTCATTTTGATGCAAGAAATAGATATAAAGTTAAGCCCAACCGAAATTCCAAGGTCTTGTTTAAATGGTTCTAATAAACATGGGTAAACATATGTAATAGAGAGACAAAGTGAGAGTTACTATGAAGTGTATTATTTAGTGTCCACAATCTTACGAAAATTATTTTTTTTTCAACAATTAGAATTTTAAATATTTGATTTCATGCAATTCAGAATGTGCCTATTTTATGCATATAAGCATGACCTTTAGCAATTTATTCCATCAATTAAGCAGAAGTGTTTTGAGACAAATACCTAGAGCCAATGTAATACTTTTACAGGTATTCAGTTTGAAAATTTATTTCTTCCTATATAGTCTGACAAAATAGAAGGAAAAGTTTTTGGCTGCATGCATTTCTACCAGTATTAGTTAAAGTAACAGCAATTCCCCTTTGCTTACCCTTAAAAATGCCATAACATCTCTTCAATTTTTAAATCTTGTTTTTATTTTTGCATCCAGCAGATATGCAAAACACATAAACTATTATAAATACTTGGCATTTATATATTCATTATTTGATGCAAAACGATGTAATGCCAGAATTAAGTACTTGCATAAAATAAAGAATCCACCATATTAAAATACAATATGAAATAAGCAGGTATCAATTTTTGATGACTTACTTGGCAAACCTCTTATATCTTCTATCACATGACTCCTCAATATTCTGCACCTTACATTCTCTCTCCCTTAATGTTGCATAGTACCAATACAAATGGTTCAGTCCACAAGCGAACGAAAAAAGCACCAACCCGTATAACACCGCAAATTTCATAATGTCCAGGATCATTCGACCCAGTGAAATCTGCAGGGGCCCCAAATGGGGATTAACTGTAAATATGTATATAAGTTTTAAAGAACTAAATATATTGGCTGCAGCAAACAATGACTCCGCTATGAGATTCGGGTCGTATGCATTCCAGTCTTTTCTTTCTAGTTGTGCACTTGCTTTATTTTCTTGTATTTCTTTCTGTACCTATGAAATAATAAAATACAGTAAGTGCAACTCTTGTAGAATTTTAAAGCTTGACTTCGATGGTAACTCTAAGCATGAGAGATATTTACAACTTGAACACATTTTTAAGTTTTAAAATTCACAAATTTAAATGATTAAATTACTCATCCACATTAAATTTGGTATAGATCTAGAACTACATGAATGATAAAATGATACTTATCAGACAGTTTAAAACAAGAAAGACACAAGATAGAGAACAAAGTGATATTAAAAAAGTTTATTTATCAGCATTTTTAGCTCATTGAGACAAAGTGGGGGGGGGGGGGGGATGGGGTGTTGAGCTTATGCTATACCCTTAGTGCAGACTTCCAGACCTGGTCATCTTTCGCCTGCCAAGGATTTCTGATCTGCTACTCATTGTTTATGAGGAGAGTAGCTGATTTTTGTATAATAAAATAATGGTGGATTTATAAAGGTGATACTTCGTCTCGGTGAGCCCTGCAATCTTGAATTACCTACGTTTTGTTGGTTCCTACCTGTAAGTAAGCTATTAATCTAAGTGTGAATGTGGCTATGTACAAAGAATTGGTGACAAAGTCCAGAATGTTCCACATATCATGGACGTAGTCATGGGCTCCCTCATCCCACAGCTGCTTGATCTCTGCCCATATCAGTCCTATAATCATAAAATACAGATATTGTAGTCATAACATATGAACAGTGTACAATATCAGACCTGTAATGATAAAATAAAGACTGTCATTATAACATATAAACAGTGTACAATATCAGACCTGAAACTAGGCAACATTGAATTGGTGACCATCTCAAAGGGCCCAGCTTAGATAATGGACAATAGGATGGTAAGAATTTCAGAGAATTTTGCTTTGACCTTGACCTTTAATTTCTTTGCTGGCATCGAACTTCTAATTAAATCTTATTACCCTTTTCACACAGGCATTTTCGTTCAATCTGAGCAAGATTAAGCAAATGGGAAATAATCTAGGGTCTAAAACTGTTTATAAAAAGATCTGCTGTGACCTTCACATTGACTTGGTTTAAGGTCACTGTGCACCATTAACCAAACATCTCTATTTAAATACAGTATTAGCCAATTAGGCTAATTGGACAATATATACAATGCTCTTAAAGTAATGGATTTTTGCAGTCTAATATGACCTTGAGACTTGACCTATAAACATCATTCAAGGTCACTGCATATCCTTTGATCAAAGGCACCACATGGGTTAAGTATGAGCCAAATTGGCGCAATGGGAGAGAATATATACTTTGGACAAGAATTTTTCATTTAATTCTCTTATGACCATAGACATACACTCTCTGAAAGAAGAATAAGCCAGATTAGACCAAAGGGAGAGAAGATATGCCCCGGACAAAGATTTTACATATAATTCTGCTATGACCTTAACCTTAGACCTAGAAACATGGTTTAAGGTCACTGCACACCCTTTACCCAAAGGCATTCTGTGAATCGAAAAAACTTATCAGAGTACATGGCATCATATGAACATTCTAATAATGAGGTACCATTGGTGATTGGACAGAGAAGATGTGTGAAATAACAGTGAATGTTTTACAAAATATTACAATGTCTCACTTCTCAATTTAAAGCTTGTAGTGTAAATTTACCTAAATTATTGAGTTCTTTTGTATTATCTACACTAAGCAACTTAAGGAGGTTGACTTTAGTTTTCGTTGCACATGTTTCGTGTATTCTAGTAAAATACAGTGTATATGTTTTAAATTCTTTTAATTAAAAAAACAATTACATATTAGTTCTTATTTTGAATTCAGGGCCATGATAATTGATATATTGTTCATTCATAATATCTAAATTTATGTCAGTTGAATGAAGTCAGAAACACTGAGGATAATTAACGATCTGATAATTTACTACGTGAGCATTAATGCTTACATATACATGTATAAGTGAATTAGTACAAAATAGAAAGGTTGAGATTTCAAACGTGTAAGGGTTAGTGTACTAGGGGAATCACCTAAATTCTTTGCGAATTAAGTCATCAGTATTTGTGACAACATTCTACATGTACTCTAAACTTGTGGATCGAGTGTTGTCTACATGTAAGAACAAACTTTTAGCTCAAAATATCCATATCATTGAAAAATAAGAAAACTTCATGAATCAATTTAAAAGGTTTATATAAAAAAGAATCCTTCAAATACACTGGTTATAGAAGTAAAGCTGCACTCAAAGCTTTGATTTAATCCTTACCAGCGACATAGGCCAGGATCATCCACTCCACCATGGTGGCAGGTGCCCCCCTCTGCTCTAGCTGTATCTTATCCAGGTCAGTCGCCACTTTGTCCCACAGGCCTGGTATAGGAATCTCCACCCGCTGGGACACCAGAATTAGTAAAACTGTTACAGAAGGAAATCAAAATAAATTAAACATTTGAGGAATAAATGTTGGATAACCTGGAAATCTAAATTTATCTATAAACTTAGTCAATAATTTGGTAGAATCAGCTCTGAAATTTATCAAAAAGTCAGAATACATATCAATTTGGCAATTAACATTTCTGATTTTAATAATATTGATTATAAAATCATAAAAATCTTTGTATAATTTTAATAAATATATCCAGAAACTAAAAAACAACTTACCCAGGAATGTTATATAAGAAGCACTGTGACATATAAATTTTATAAAGGGCTTTCGTATAAGTTTTCCGAAGCGACTCTTGGGTGCGATCAGATAGAACAAGGAGAGTAATGGGAAGGTAAATCCTATCATGAACGTGATCAACAGTCTGGACACAATATTATGACGACGGAAACCCGGCAAGCCTTCATACCACAGGGACGCTAACAACTGCTGGCAGTTGGGATGAGACACAAACTGAAAAGACAAGAAATGTACAGTTATCTTTCTTTTATTATAGGATGTATTAAGTGCTATGCTGTATAGATGTGCAGAAATAAAAATCTTCTAGGGTAGTTTAATGCATGTGTACCAATTGGGGCTATATAGACTGTTGATATTTGCCTCATGGTAGAGCTCCTGACTAGCATGCAGATGTCCTGAGTTTGATCCCTGATGCAGCCATTTAATTTCAATATTTTTACTCATTCAACCTTTTCTTCATTTTATTTGCCATTTTTATTTTAAAAAAATAATAGTAACATATACACTTGTTTATGTATTGGATTTCAATGTCTTTCTCATGAGTTCTGAAATGTTGCTCACAATTTTATTTTTCATGCCTAACCAACTGTATTATTTTTTTATGTCACATTAAAAATACATGTAGTTCCACTGTTTTTTTGCTTAATGAAAAGGAGAGCTGATATCTGTTTTCAAAAGATGCAAAACTTGTTTGTCATTAGGACTTGGATTCCAACCTTCAGAGATGCACTTTATTGACAGTGTAGCTGATTGATTGAGGACTAAAAAAAGAACTGCCTCAGTACTTGTCCCTGAATCCCAGACTACCAGGCGGCTAAATATACAACTGAATAAACACCGAACAAAACATTCAGGTGCTAATTTAATCACAACAAATATTTAATGAGAGCATAGATGATCATGCACAAATGAATATCTTTGAAATATTAATTCTGAAGTGTATTGCTTCGAAAAATAAGTTATTCAAGAAAACTGGTTAATTTTTGTAATTAATTGATGCAAATCATAAATAAATGCAAGTGCAATTTTTTAAATGCACTTCAATAAAACACTACTGAATAATTTTTTACAGATTGATGGAATGAAATAATATTGGTCTGGTTCTGAAAAATAAAGGAAAAAATTACTGAAGCCATGGAGAGAACACTACAGCTGAGCTATTTTTGAGAATCATATTTTTGTAGTGGAAATAAAATCCAAAGTGATAGCAACAGTACAATGGTCTAAATTTTCATTATAAAAATGTCTTACCGGTATATCATTTGCCATAAAAACTTACAAAAGTATACAGCAAGCCTAAAATTTACCTCGGTATAAAAGTACATTGAAAAAAAATTAGTCATTGAAGATATTATTTAGAATTATTTAATCTGATAACTATATATACAAGTTTCCTAAAGGGATGTTGACAACAAACAACTTCTTAATTCAATGTCGCGTAACATCGTATCTTCAGATCAGAAATAAGCCACTTACTGTACACTCTGTGTAGAGCTTCTGTATTGATCTTTCTCCTACATAATTATCAAACATCCATTACAGTCCCTTGACCTTGCCATTAACAAATTGATTTTTAAATTAAAAGACATGTACCGGTACTATCCCAAGGTCATTAGCAAATGTTGTGCAACACATGAATCTTGAAAAGATAAGAGGTGTGGCTACAAGACCTTGAATTTAGGACCAAATGAACTTCCACCAATAAAGATAACTTAACTTCAACAGAAACTTAAGTTTTGATGCAAGTCTAGAGATTAGTATGAAGACAATGAATTCCAGTTAAAAAGCTTCAAATGGATATTTGCACTTATTTTCAGAAAAATTAGTGTTGATAGTTATTTTGCTCATTAAATAAGTTTATTATACGTTAAATTAAAATGGTTCATAGCAGATTTTCAAGTTTTTATTAAAACTTTTTTGGAGGCAATTTGATTAAAACAAAAAACACTGTTAAAGCTTTTTGAACATGAGGTAAACAATGATGCCTTGAGTATTTCCAGAATATAGGAGCATGTGATCACATGAACATTGAACATTGAACGTTGAACATTAGTACTCAGTATATAGGAGCATAAGCAATAAACAGCTAGTGCATATCTGTAATTATATACTAGTAATATAGAAGTATGTGATTAATAATGCATGTCGATCAGTACTTTCAGTACTTTGATTATGAATTATTTGTTAAACAGACAATTATACAAAGGTATTTAGATAAAATGGAAAAATTCACAGTATTCAAACCAAATATAACATTTTTTTTTTCAGATAAGAACTGATTAATATATCCAATATTTGAGGCAGTTAAGACTTAATAATGCATGTACTGATGAAGAGCAAAAAATCCCATGACACTATTAATGGATAAAATTTATACATTTTAAAAAATGTCAACTATTTAATAGTTTATTCCTATTAATAATTGATAGAAAAAATTAGCTCTTTTTCTCAGAAATTGATTAATTCATTTTTGCATAGCAATTGCAAACTTCAAAGGGAATACATAAATCTATAGTGTCTCCTAATGGAAAACGGTCACTTTAAATTCTGAAAGAACATTTTGCTTGCCATATACCGTCCGGAATAGGTCGGTTGAATCAGTTTCAAATATTTTGACATACTACGAAGTACAAGTATATTACAGGTAACAGTAGTAATAAAACATATGTTATTGTATCTATAAAAGCGCTCTATTCTATTAAACAGATTGTATTCGTCTTTAGACAGAATGTTTCATAATTATAACTGACTGAATAGAATAGCTAGGTCTCAGGGCCTGATGTTTCATGACAACTGCAATTAGGTAATTTCATCCACTTGTTTAACGTCAACCCAAACAAGTCCATAAATGCCTAAATTTTCATATGTTTTGTCTCAGACTACTATAGCTATTTATCCCAATATAGTCAGTCTCTTGGGATGTTAATACAGACGGCTCATGTTTTAAAAGAAAAATCTGTCATCCCTATATTATTTGCCATTGCGAACACCAGCATTGAAAAAAGTAAGTTGGATAAGTCTTAAATCCGACTACAGATTTCCCTTGTGGACTCCCAGTGTGTTCAAGTGAATCAGATTGGGAGGGATTGAATACAGGAAGCGGAAAATTCAATTTAAGGACCCGAGGTAGCAATGACAGTCTTTACAACACTGTCTGATTTCATGTGGGGTTGGAATAGCAAGCAAGAATAAAGAAAGCCATTCCTGCAGTTCAGCAAATAGAATGTAATGATTTTTCACATCTCGGAGAATATGGCATCTCTTTTCGAAGATGTAGTAATAACTTGCTTAGAGAAAAATTGCTTATATCTTTTAATAAATGAGCCCTCTTATTCTTTGTATGAGAGTGGGTCATTAGCAGCTACAAGCCAATGACAATAATACCAATGTGTCCTATATGATCTGTGAAGGAGCAAAATTATGAAAAAGAACAATTCTAAAGAGATTTAGCACTCAGATGAGGATGAGTCAGGCAAGATATGTATTGGCAGTACTGATAAGGACAGAAGTATTAGAGAGAAAATGATGAATGAATGTGCAGAAAAACAATCCCGCACTACAATGATTGTGTGAGTATGGGAAACGAACCATGTAATATGTGAATGAGAAAATGGAGACATTATGTTGAGCTAATTATTCTTATGTTTTCTTTCAAAAAACCTCTAAATACATATTGTGGCTTAATTATACTGAGATTACTGCAGTGACATCTGTGTTTAAAAAAAGGAGACCTGTGATATAAAAATAAAACATTTCTGATATAAGTAGTCCACTGAACTTGACCAACTTCCTTACATTTGGAAAGCCAAAGGGTTCAATATTCTATCTATGTAATTATGTACCTGTGTTTTCGTTGTGTTATTCATTCAATGTAAATGGCAATGGCGTTGGAAGCAAATTGAAAGTGGGGGGGGGGGGGGTTTACTTATCAGAAATCTTGACAAGCAAAAAAACAAAAAGAAGAAAAAGGTCAAGACTATATTTCTTACTTTGCAAAAAAACTGGGGAGGCTAAGCCCCCCCCTTCCTCTAGTTCCCAAATCATATGGATGGAGAAATGTTGATTTTTAAATCTGTTATTCATTCTTCGAATATTGTATATAAGGATCTGTAAAACATCATTTGTAAGATTTTTCAGATTTTGGTAAATTGTTGATTCATAATCCGTTTGATGCAAGTTTGACATTTGTACTCGGTCATTTGTGATTCTTATTTTTAGATTTGTAAGGTAATGTATCATTATGACGACAGGGGGCGCATGCTACGTCTAATTTTTGGAAACAGACTATAGAACCAAGGTATCCTCTCAGCATGTACAACAGTTTTATAATAGTACATTATCATACAAATCTCGAAATAAAAATCAAATGATGCAAATACAAATGTCAAACTTGCATCAAACTGATCATGAATCAACAATTTACTGAAACCCAATTTACAAATGGTGTTAATCGAAGACTAAGTAACAAAGTTAAAAATTAACATTTCTCCTTTTACATACTGAATCCTTTGGCTTTCCATACTCACACGTTCAATGACTTGCTAATTATATATACTGTTAAACATATATACCCTTCAAAAACAATGATTATTTAGATACATGTATCAGAAAAGGTACACACCATCACACAATGATGTATTGAATAATGTAAATACCTTTTTCTGTTTGAACTTGATGGCCAGTTTTAGCCGACTGAGCTTCATCTTGTCTGTGGGTTTGGGCTCAATTTCCTGTTCCCCCTCAGAGTAGGCCGGATTGGTCGTGTCATGGTTCAGAATCACCTCCAGCTCCTTGGATCCGCGGATCTGATCCAGTAAATCCACCGCAAATTCTTGGCACTTTTTGGCTAATTTTTCATAATCCAACTTGAACTCATTCTCAAGTTTGCTAAGTCTCCGAAGTTCCCAGCTCAATTCAAAAGAAGTCAGAATCGGGTCTTTACTGGATAAAGCTATGAGTGAGGGGCTTGCCAATGCCCGGTAGGCATTGATGCGTGACCGACTGTGACGGAGGCTGTCATCAGTACTTTCATTGATGCATGACTTACAGTGACACTTGATGTTGTGGGGTTTTGGAATTCGGTAGCCCCTGTCTAAGAGTAGTTTGATGATTTCATAGTTGTCCCGATGAGCTGCCAGAATAATTGGGGTTATATCTGGAGTGAATGAGCTTGAAGGAACACTCTGGTGTAGAGACTGAAAAAGACAAACAGGTTGTGTGGTCAAAAATGTAAAAACCCCACCATCTTATTATAGAATAAAAATCAAAGCTACATTATTGTTATGTTTGATAAAAATGTTATCAAAGTCAGGTTTGTTTTGCAAATGGGAAAATATTAAGAATCTGCGTCAAGAACAATATAAATCAATAGTTTTAAATACATGTATAGTTTAACTATCATACTCATCATAAAATTTCATTGCTGTATCAATTACATGCGCCTTTATAATTTTTAAAGAAAATCACTGCTTAAGGGGGCTGGATGGTTGTGGCCATTTTTAGACTGTATTGATCTCTTTTCGAAGAAGAGCTCGATCTATAAAAAAATATAGAAAATACCCAAATCAAAAAAGGTTATTTAATATGGTGTTTCTCTTTACTAAAAGATAGTTCATAACTAAAAAATTCATATTTTAAAATTTAAGGTAGATCTGATGGTTAATTTGGTGACCACACAGCCCCCCTAATATTTATGTTTATCAATGTCATTATAAAACTGCCACTCAACTGAAGAAAACTGATGAAGGTTAACTCAAGGGCAATGCGCATATGTATAGATCTTTAGATTCAGAAAAATGATGGAGGCAGAATGACTAACTTAATCTGCATAAAATTTCTGACTTCTGTCCACATCTGCTTCAAGTACAAATTCATGCATCACTTTGAGGGCTATATTTTGTGACAATGGAGGGCAACTGCCCCTAATCATATTCAAAATATTGGTGATAATAAACAGCCGAGAATGTGGGGATTGAGACTTTTGTCTTGTTTTCTAATGGTTTTAGACCTTCCAATGTGTTCATAGTTATAAGAAAAGAAGAGCAAGAGGCACTATCATTGTTCCAGGGTTCAAATTATAATACTCAATGCACAGTTTACAATGTATATTGTAGATAATAAATAAGTCCTTGGGATTTGTATAAAACTGCACCTGCAGATTAATAGAATTAAAATTTGATCCAAATTCCATTTATGATAACACGTGTAATTAACTGTGGTTCAAATTCTCTTCTTAATTCTTTTTTATATTAATTTTATAGATAATTTTGACTTTTTACTTACTTAAATTAACTTAATAGAATACACTGGAAAACAAAATCAAAACATTTTCTTGTTGTGATCTTTCTCAACTTCTTAACATCACATCTTTATATTACGTTTATAGGGATGAATAAATAAAAAATATGGCTTCAAAAGATTAATGCATGTAATTTAAATCCCTAGCTGAATCATAATCCTCATTAAAATATATTAAGCTTATAAAAATATATCAGATGCATTAAAAAAAAAATCAGACATGAACATCAAATTGAAAAGCTATAAATTACATAAAAAGCACTAAAAGCATACAACAGCTTTTACAGTTACTCTGAACATGTAAACGATGTATAAGCATTATACACATTGTGGTATATACTGAAAAAGCAGAAATTTTTGTGTGGATACAATGATTCATAGATATGTGATTGGTTTCTTAGGGATACTATTACATATGGTTTCAAAAATAACCATACAGGTACTCACAATATACTGTTACCATATATGGGATTCAGTTTCATTGATAAATGTTATCAAACTAAATTTATTCATTTTTTTCTGCTTTTACAATTATTGCAATGGGGGCAGAAATGTATATGAACATGTTACATTCTAAGAAAATAAATCATGCAAATGAATCATAAAATCAAAAGCTAGACCAAACATTAAAAAATTAGGGAATGCCGGAGTATCCAATAAATTCATGGAGAGGGATGGAAGCATCAATGATTCCTGATAACTCCCTATGATAAATATTAGGCTATAACATTAAAGTAACAATAAAAAATTAAAATGTTGATTTCAATGATTTTTGTTCTAAAATATATAAAAAAAGAAAAGAAATTAATGTGGTATGGGACACCTCTATATTAAACGAACTATTTATCGAAATAAACAATAAAATCAAGTATATTTTTGTAAATCATAAGTTTCTTTCCCAACATTATCACCTAACAGCGTAGTGGTGTGGTTTAATTCTCTACGAATCTGTATGTAAGTCATATATGAGTTTGAATTCTGTTGGGGATTTGAAATTTTTACCTTTCCAAACATTTTTAAATCATGTTTTTTGGTTAATATTGTAAAATGTGAAAATTCTAAACCGGTTGAAGCATTTTACTTATATATGTACTTTAATCCATACTTAACAGATGTCCCATACCACCTTAATATTTTCCAATAGGGAATTTGAGGGAAATTTAATTGAGGAGAGAGAGAAAGAGATACATGTAATAGATAAATACATGTAAATCCCTGTTATATAAGAACAATAAATAATGATCATCATTTCAAATACAAATTAACACCCTTAAAAATTAAACTATAACTTTGAAATACTGTGGGGGGTTTTCCTATAGAAAGTTGTTTGAGAATCAAAAAGAAAAATGATAATTATAATAGTTATTCAGAAATACAGTGTATGTTTAATGTGGCAGCATGGTTGATTTCAAGGGAGACTACTTACCCTTTCATGACGACGTGACTGCAATAGAGCAACAAAGTATTCTAAAGCGAGAGCATGTGCCATCTTCTAACTCCCACATATCAAAGTGTAACAAGTTTGTTTTTTCTTTGTAAAAATCAATTGCATGATCTAAACCACTTACAGCAGTGCTTTGATTGCATAAAGAAATTAATTCTTGGATTTGCTAATAGATTGTACAAGTTCAAGCAGTTCAAAGTGTTCACAATTGGTGACAAAGATGTTTTACCCCACTTCTCTGAAAAATATTTTGTGGAGAAAAGAAATTAAGAGAAAGAAATTAAAGAATATATCTTATCATGACACCTGTAAAAAAATGCCATAACTGATGATGCATATAATGCACTTGATATGTGAGAGCTAGGTGTTACAATCAAAGACAACATCTAATTTAGAAATTCATCAGAGGAAACAGATGTTTAAACATACAAGCATAAAAGATTATTGCACATACAATACACATATCTAATTAACCTGAAGAAAAAGGTGTAGTAGTGAGATTAAGGAAAAACAAAAAAGAAGCAGCTGCCGAGGGCAACAGAAGTACACAATGTGGCGAGTGTTAACTGTTCTAAGGTGATGGATTAAGAAAAACACAGAGCTGGCTGTAATTAAGCTGGTGAGAATAATGAAAGAACAAGCAGTCGACATGTTAAATTAAGCAACTAATTCCAACTTAAACAACTCATTTTGTTGATTCTAATTCAAGTTAGATAACTCTTACATTTAAGTTGACAAGACTTCAGTTAGTTTTGGTTTATTACTGTGTATATGAAAAAACACATATTTTTATCAACTAAATAATATATTAACAATTAAATGATTTTTTTTTGTTTGGTTCATATGGGTATAATTGGGGTGAGCATTGCCAAAAGATAATACACAAACCCTATGATAGAGTTTTACATTATTGAATTTTTTTGGCAGTGATTAAAACTAAAATATATGATCCCCATGAATCAACAAGGAAATTATTTAATTGTTTATCTTCACTTCTTTCTTTAATGCATTCACAAGTAGAGGATGTTAATAAAAGTGCATAGAATAGGGACTATATGTTAGCAATCAGTATGTTACATAGAGATATTACCTCAGTATATTGTATACAAAATTGGTCATGTAATACATCTGAATTATTGATTTTATCCAGTATTAAGAAGTTATAACTGCATGGATCTAATAAAACTGTTTGCATCCTGTTACGAACAAGAATCACTTTTTGTAAGAAAATCACAAGTAGATTTTCACTGGTCCAATGGCCATGCTAGCTGGCTGAAAATGACCATTCATTACAGCAAGATAATGCAGGATAGATGTTCATCTGAGGTTTAAATGTACCATTAAATTTCCAATTGCAAGTGAAACATAGTTTCATTTCTAGATATACAATGTAGGGCAAATTTGATTGTAAGACTTGATCCTAATTTGAATAAATCTATTCATAACAGGTGGTTTTTCAGGTATTCAAGATGCTTCTCTCTTCTTTCCAATAATAAGCACATTGTATTCATTTTGCAAAATCATCAACAGCGCACAAAAATGTTTGAGTTGACAGAATTCCAAATCCAGCAAGAAAGCTGTTTTTTCAATGTCTAGATACCTTAGCAGTACTGGCTCCATAATTTAATGGACATAAGGTGTTGTTCTTACAATCAGTAAATGAGAAGCCTTGTCAGATTAATTACATTCTGTTTACATCACGATATTCCGCTCCCAAGGTGTGATGTTATCAGATGCATAACTGTAGGCTTCTTCCATGACTTACTGTATTGTTTATGATTTACCCACTGAGCATCACAGAGTACGCAAGACTTTGGAGTGCAATTTAGGGAATTTTTTGCTCTTTTACAAAAATAAACAGCTGTTAGGGTGTTCTCTCCATTGTAATAAACATTAAAATGACCTGCTGCTAAACCCATTCTTTTGTCAGATCAGAAGATCCGATAAAATAAGCCAACTGATAATTCATTGTGAACTAGGTTACTTTCGTGGCAAAGGTTTATAAAATGGTCTTAAACTGGTGAGACAGGTTATGACATAACCCAGCAGGCCTAATAGAAGTTGCAGACAAAACATATCACAGATTTATGTGGAAGACACTTGTTTTAATGTTTTATCTTCCAGATTTTTAACACATGGAAATGGAGTAACTGCTTTGGAATTAGACTTAGAACAAACAAACCTGGTACCTGGTATGATGAAATGACCAGACATGATATGATAGATTAAAATTCTCTCTCTCTCTCTCTCTCTCTCTCTCTCTCTCTCTCTCTCTCTCTCTCTCTCTCTCTCTTGGAAACAGAATTAAAGCAATCAAAACATCTTGAAGGTGAATCCTTAAACACTTCTATAAATGTGTACTAGGGTATCAGTTATAGTTATAAGTACTTTCAGACCTTTGATTTTCATTGAAATAAGAAGCAATTCGGTCTTTTTCTTAAAGAAGTGAACTGAATTCTACCAGATGTGATAGGTGAAGAATGCTAAATGAAGTTACATAAATCAGCTATGCTATTGGATTCTTTCTTCACATCCCTTGATGATGTTTACCTTTACATCAATGGAGAATGAAATAGTGTAAACAGGGAAATGTCAAAGCAATTCAGGGAGATTGCCTGGAACCAATGCTGGTACAGAGATTTTACAAAGTACACAATACATGGTGATTTCTCTCAAATTTACATCAAAGAATAGAGAGATTGCATTATTTCAACCTCTTCTGATAGTTTGAGATGAAATGAAAGATGTATAACGGAAATACCACACTGTATCAAAAACAGCTTCAACTAGCTGCCATTTGAACATTTTCTTTTTACAATATTGTTAACACAGAGAAAAGGGCCCTTTAAATTTTGAAGAAGTAACTAACCTCTTTGCAAATAACGCTTCTCACAAACTTTTTTCTGACAGAATAAAAAACCTTGAATTCAACCTCTACAAGCATCTGTCCCATTTCTGAGAGACATTGCTTTGAGAATAAAGAATCTTTGGTGATTTGAAGAACCAAAGTGCACCCATATTCTGAAAATTGACACTGTTTGAAAATATTTCTACTGCAATAACAAATGAAGCAGAAAACAGCCAGTCGGCAAGATGACATCGAACACCCAGGCTTTGTGGTTTGGTCACTGGAAGGCAGCCAATGAAAGTAAAGTGTTGATCGACTCTGGATGCTTGACTTTACATAAATCCAAGATCAAGCCAGAAAGAATGCTACTGACAGCATAAAATTGAACCGTACATGCTTTGAGTTGTTCAGGTTAATTGAGGCGACATTGTACAATAATGCAGTTAATAGGATGTTAGAAAAACTGACAGACTACCAAATTATGTTTTAACAATGCTTCTGACACATCTTTCAGGTTTTTACTGAAACTTGTTTTTATTTTAATGAAGTGCCTCTCTAATTGTGTTTAAGAACAACCACTGATTAACTGATGTAGCTAGCACAATTAGCCTTATTATGAAATAATTCATCTTTTCATTATGAAAATATCTTTAAAAAATTCAACTATTGTCAAAATATTTTGCAATCCATACTTTGGGGAGATTTACTATATTTCCAATTTTGTTAAATTCAGAACTTTGGAGAATTTTCAGCTTTTAAAGAAAAAGTGGATCAAACAGCTGTTTATAAGTGTTAAGTGCATAAAAAAATGTATTTTCAATATACATTGTATTAATTGTTACCATCTATCACAGGTATCTTGCTGTTAGTTTTACGGTGGAAGTCAAGATACAAATAAACCAAGCTAGCATAATTATTAAATTTTTATCTCCTTATATAGAGAAAAACACTTCTGTTCTGAAAGTAAGCATTACCTCTTCTCCCTTGGTGGCCACCTCATGGTTAAGAATTAATTCCACTGCTTCCACATTCTCTTCATTTATAGCATGTAAAAGTGAGTCACCGACCTCCACATTATAATTCAACAAAACTTCAATCATTTCAATATTCTCGTTTTCAATTGCAATGAGCAGTGCTGAGCGCCCCAGAGGGTCCACACAGTTCACATTGAGTCCCGTTTGTACTCCCATACTCAGATATTGTCGAGTTGAGGGAACATCCCCCCGCTCGACTGCCAAAAGGTACTGTTTCTCATCATTTGTAAGGTCCATTTCTTTACGAACCACCCCCATTCCAAAACTGTCCCCTTCCAGGTCAGTGTCTGGGTCAATGAACCGCCCTTGGTTCATGAGTTTCTCTCGGTACTGATAGTAGACCTTGTCCATCTTTTTGGTTTCCGAGTTTGGATCAAGCTGTCTGGCGTCTGCATTGGTTCCTGGCCCTGTGCCAGAGACAGACTCCTACAATATAAAGGATCATCATAATTAAAATCTTTTAAAGTGAACAAAATTTTTCAAAATTTTCTTATTCAATATCAATAATTAAATCCTTCACTTCAACAACAGCATTTAGTTGTTTAAGTTACACCTATTGAAATCTTCCCACAAGAAAATGTATCTTGTGTACAAAAAGTTACCACTCTCAAACAGAGAGAATGAATATTGTATCAATAGTAAGTACCTTAACTGTACTGCACTAGATGCTTGCTCCTACTGTTGTACACAAGGTGCACTTAGATTATCAAATTACTAATACAAAGGCATTTGTATTTGCGTATGATAGACTAATTAACACAATTAACGATAATCCACCCACATAATTACGCAGCTATGAAAAGTCATGGTCAATCTCCCTGTCTCTCTCTCAATACATCTACATCTGATAGTGATGTTGAACAAACCACAGGTTTTGAATGCACCAGACAGTTTTTTGGCTTTTTATGTGCACGAAACTTCCCGTATCTAAACTTAGAAGTCTGATGATGCTGCAATTTAACCTTTACCTTTAAAAACTTAAATGTAACAAAGCACTTGTAAAAGAGAGCCTGGACAGGAGGCAAGCCACTTTGCTCAAAAGGTCCATCTTGACACCCCAATAGTAATAAGTCAACTGTATGAATATACTGAACAGCTTTTTGCTGTAAAGAACAGATAATCATTTCTATTGTACTCGAGACTTTAGAGAATGACACAAATACCATTAATGATGCAGTTTACAAAACATCTTGAGCTGTGATATTTTGACTATTTTTACAAAAATTGGAGTGATCTATATAAAAAAAAATAGCACCTTGCTCATATAATATATAAGGCATACACCACAATTTTAAAATAAATTGAAAACTATTGACTAAATTTTACAGTGCACAGGCAATTTTGATTTTCACAGAAACTGTAACTTTCAATGGTATAATGATTACATTTAAATGATCATCAAATGTTTGTATTCATTTTAAAGTGACAAATTTTTCATAACAGGCATGACTGATTTTATGTATAAAATCATGATAGGCAATGTCAGCACCATCTGGTCCAACAACAATGAATTATCACTGTTCATTGGTATCAAATTACTCTATATCAAATTGTATGACAATATGGTTTCATATTCAAAACTAAACAAGAGGCCAATGGGCCACATCGCTCACCTGAACAACAATTCATCATATAATTTTTCTTTAGTTTTTAAATATATTTCAAAGTTAAACTTTGAACCCCTCTTAGGGCATCAATATTAGTCTATGGGTCACAATTTTAAAAATTTAGAATCTACATTACAGTAGTAAGCTTGAATAGTAATCTCAAAAATTGTAGCATTTTTAAGTCTTTTAAGTCTATATTTATAAACTTTGGTGTAAATATTAGCATTTCTGGTGCAGTGGTTCTTGAGAGGAAGATTTTTTATGATATGCACCCTATCTGTTTCACAATTATCTTCCCTTTAAAAAAGAGTTGTGCCCTTTATTTTCACAATTTAGAAACTTCTTTCCATAAATTGCTTTGGTTAAATTTGGCCCAGTAGTTTTAGAGAAGAAGTAAAAAATTGAAAAGTTTACAGACAGACAGATGGACGACAGACAACATGTGATCAGAAAACCTCACGTGAACCTTCGGTTCAGGTGAGCTAAAAAATAACATGATTAGCTTACCAATGTCCATTTAAAAGATACCATTTATTTTAATCTATAATAACTGTACTGAACTAAAACTATCAACTTGACAAAGCAGTGAATACAGGATTTGAACCTGAAGCCCAGGGAGGAGCATCGTTATGCAGGGGGTCTTGGTGCTGAATTGAAGCCAACTCGCAAGTATGGCTGAAACCTTAAGGGGTCCATGGAGCAAAGAATCTGGGAGCTACTTTCTTTTTAGGTTTTCAATGAAGACCTTTTAGATATTTTTCATCATGAGAATAAGAGGATATGTACTTCACAGCCTTGTGAAATTATGAAGCCTTGGACTCCAGCCCTCAAAAGCTATACTGAGTTTATAAAGACAATTTAACAATCAGATCCCTTTTTTAGCATAACTCAATGTCAGACAATCTGTTCCGGTGCTGATTGTAAAAATCAGCAAGTACCTGGTAGCACAATGTGAAAGAACATTAGGCAAAGTCTAAAATTTATATATACCTTCATTTTTTACATTTTTTTTTGGGGGGGGGGGGGGGGGGGGGCATGATGTATAAGATTGACACATTACTGGAAATCTGTTGACCAAAATTGAAATCAAATCAAAAATATTCTCTTTCTTTTTCCATTTATTTCTTTCAAAAGAACTATCCATGAGTTCTTTATTCGAAAACTATATGGGGAGGATATTGGATGAGACCAATTGCCTCCTTTATTACTACTTTGACCTTCCTATAACATAAGTTAAATAGTCGAATCTCAGCTAGTGTCTTGAACTCTCTGGGACTAAAATATACCATTAAAAATTCCTCATATTAAGATTATTCTAAATCATAGAGAAACAGACTTTTGAGAAAGAATGAGTCTGGTCAATGAGGACTCCAAAAACATGAAATAATAAAGGTGCCCGTGAGTTGGAGATACTGATATATCAACTTTATGAACTTTGCCTGATTGAAACATCACCTGATCAGATATTGTATTTTTGCTATCATTGTATTCCAATCAAAATGCATGCTACTACAGATTAACCATACTTTTTTTTTCAATTTTCAGTTTTCACTGTATATATTAATTTGTCAATGTTTTGACTCTTCCACCATTCAATATCCAGCTCAGTTTTTTCTTGTAGCTTTAGGGTGAAGAAACACACTACCATTATACCCACCCACATGTAGAGCCACCATTTACTTTCTAGACAACATTTATTATCTAATAATTGGTCAATGGCATGGCATCCGATAGGTAGCTGTTACTGGGTAACTAATGGCTAGACTGTTTGTCTAAAGGCTCTTAGGCTGTCTACTAACTCATGTATCACGGCTCTGCTTCTCTTTCCTAACTGATGGTCACTCAAGTCAAGAAAAAAACACAGAAGAGGTTTAGATATAGGAAGCCAATGGGAATGTTTTTTTTTGAGTCTTTGTGAAAACTGAAATATAAATGATATAAGCAAAAAACAGTTCCGTATGAAAAAAAAATCAGAGAGTTTTGAGGCCTGTTAGGGCCTAGAACTGTACGTCTGATATTTTTTCATATAGAAGTGTTTGAGGTATTGATCAGCATGCTTACAACACTGCCATTGAATTTCATTTTTGATTTACCTGAGGCAGTCCAATTTTTAAGGATTTCAGTGCTATAACCACTAGTAACGGTCTGATATTAATAAGCTCACTAATATCGGACAGTCACAAGTAAAATTTTAGACTGCTGTACCAAAGGAATGACATTACAACATTGATTTAACAATTACTTAAGGTGCATGTATGATAAAATCATACAACAGAAATTTATATTCATCTAAATAATTCTGAAACTGAAATCAAAAACTTATACTACAATATAATTATCAATTCAACATTCCAAAAACCCAACCATCTAAAAAGGGCTAAACATGATCACAATTTTCTTCAGATCAGTGAAAAATGGCAAGAATTTAAAAGACAAAGACAATCAATATTTTCGGGATGATAAAATTAATAAAAATGATTTCAATGAAATATTTTGAAACTCATGAACTAGTTGATCAGAAGTTCTTTGGTCCATGAACATAATCAATGAGCAAACAAATCAAAGACTTCAAACACTTATTATAAATATTGCATTCAAATGGCCATGTTATGTACTATCAATGAAATAAAGTCAAGGGGGTATAAAAAAAAAATATATAACCTTAAATAAAACAACTACACATGTCAAGGAAAAACAATTGTAAACCTAATTGCATCATGCTGTACTTTCAGAAGAACTAAGTGATGCTATGTAAAGACCATTAGGTTCCACTTTGGTGGTCAATATAAGAATTGCAAAACTGAATTGGTTCCATCTGTCTTAGTGTAACTGTGGAAAGATAATATAAATAATTTATTTTTTGATTGAATTGGAGAACTACAATGGCCAGACGGTGCCGAGGTGCTCTCTGTCATAAAGAGGAGTGATGAGATAAATGGAGCAGGCCAAAGAAATGTACCACAATAATGGGAGTGAACAGAAGCCAAGAAATGCCTTTTTCAGTACATTTCCAAATTAATTGTGAATTTGACTGCATGTAGCAAGAAAGAAATTCCGCTAATGAGCCAAAAAATCTTGAATTTTTGCAACAATTATGCATCATTTTATGCACCCTAAAAAACTCTTCCTTAACAGACTGAAAGACATGGCATTTGTCAATTTTAGCTACTAATTTATAAAACTGACTTAAATTTTTTTGCAACAGCTTGTACATACCCTTAAGAGGCTCGATGGTCAAGGCCATTTTTAGTCTGTATTGATCTCCTTTAAAAGGAGAGCCCTAGATAAGAATATAGGAAAATACCAAAATTTAAAAGGTTAAATAGATGATCCTTTTCTTTACTGAATAATTATTATAGTTTGTAGCTCAAGACATAATATCTAGAAATTTGAGGAAGATCTGATGGCTAATTTGTTGACCACCAGGACTGATCTTTAAATTACATAAATTCATGCTAAAATATATAACAGGTATTTATCATGAAGTTTTCCTTCAATGCCAACCCTTGTTTGCATATACTCAAATATCTATACTTTCATATTCATATTGAAATGCAATGCAAAAGAACTAAAATTTGAATTTGCTTAGAAGTCTTTCTTTTAACTACATGTATTTCTGTATTTATGTCAGAATACATAGTTTTGTGCATGATCACATAAACAAAAGAGAATCAGTCCAACTTCATCTTAAACTTCCAGAAATTTGTCTATCCTACCACCTTATTAAGTGTATGTACCACATGATTGCACAAAACCCCAAACTATGTGGTCTGAAGTTTTCATTTACTAGTATTTGTTAAACTTTATTACTTCAGCTGTAATTGTCCTTAAGTTGACTTGTTCTAGTATAACCAAACTCTGAACACTTTTTATGTTTACCATAAATGTCAGGTTTCCTCCAGATTTCAGACAGACAATTTTTATAACTCTTCAGTCAATCATTAAGGCATACAGTACAACTTTTATGCATCAGTTAAACCACATATTTATCTAGTTCATAAAAACTCTAGAACTCTTAAATGCAAAGTTCATGACTATTACCTTACATAATAGCGATTTACGAACCCGTTAAAATTGACAGCAGTAAGCATATACCAATATATCAATTTCCCCATTGACGCCCAAGCAAAAATTAAATTGTTTCCATTGGAAGATAAGACTAAAATCATCATAAAACTTAATCGGAGTATTGGGAATTATCAATATAGCGATTGGAGGTTCTCATAACTGAACAGTATAATGTTTATCAGTTTCTGATTACATATCAGTAGCATCACAAGATGATGAATAAAACAGGCAACAAAAAGTAAAACTTATTTTATCAGATGATGCAAACACAGGAACAATTACTGAGGTAAGCATCCTCATGTTTTCTTGGGTTTTTCACATCCTTTCAAACAACAGGAAATCATGTATGTAGTGTTTTAAAAAAGCCTTTTATCATGGCCAATTTTATGTTGTAGGTGTGACCTTTGTATAGTACAAAGTGACTGTTTATTTAAAATTGACTTCCTCAGACAATTAATATACATAGAAACATAAACACATACTAGGTATTTATTAATGCAACATAATATTGCATCAATACCTAAATCATGCACAGAGTTGAAATACTGGGAGAATAAACTAGCTGACTTCTATTAAACAAAAACATGTTCACTGAAAAATAAAAAGAAATAATTTTCTTTCCCTTGTCCCATACACCTTAACATACGCTATACTTTTACCACCCTGTCTCTATAAATGAATCCTTTTCTGTAGAGTCTCCTATCTCTCTATCAGTGGTCTAACCCTGATACACTTCATACTGGTACTATAATGGTTTTCATCTGCATTAGTAGTTTGTGCTTTATCTACTACAGTTACAGTTCTTATAATTTTTTCACAAAATCTAACTCCTTTTCAATATGTATCAGTGCTCAGACCTTTCCCTACTTCTGAGCCAGTGTGGATCCTGGTAGGGATATTTCAAACTAATTAAAGAATGAATACAGTGTAGAGTTCATGTCTGCTTTACTGCAATTGCCTCACCTTCTTTCAATAGCTGCAAGTCCAAATTCTCTGCTCATTAGGGTCTTCCGTTTCCAACGGAAGACCCTCTTGTTTTTCTTCGGTTTCTTTTTATTATTATTTTATTTTTTATTTTTTTTCTGACTCCTTCTCGGCTTTATATCTCAAAAAGTTTTCATCCGATTTCAATGAAATTTTCAGAGCTTTTGTAAAGTTACCGTGCCTACAAGATGTTAAAGTTTCAGCATTTACGTCACTTCCGTTCAAATTTGGCGGCCATTTTTAAATTTAAAAAAAGTGATTTTGTCCGGAAGAAATCTCCGTAAACTTTAAAGATATCGCTTTGAAATTTTTAACTGATGATAGATGTATCAATTCTATAATGTACTGGGGGGTTTAAAATTTTGTTCATCAATTTTGCTCAAAACCGGAAACAGTTCCAATTTTTGGAAATTTTCATTTTTTTGAACAAAATAAGACAATACACCAGTCTTATAGAACTTGCCATGGTGAATTCAAATCTGAAATCCGTTTGAAAATCGGACGATGCATTACAGAGATATCGGGGTTTAAAAATTGATTTTTCCGGAAATTTTGATTCCGCGTCCTTGGTTTAAAAAATAGCATAATGTTTAAAGTAAAATTAATTCGTACCAAAAATAATTGTTAAGTCGTACTTGAACACATTCGGATTTTTTTTTTGGTCAAGTCGTTCTTGAAAGCAGAAAGGTTTTTGTTAATTCGTACTTAAAATCATTTGGATTTTGTTAAGTCGTACCAGGAATAATTCGATTTTTTCATATTTTTATTTTAGTTACTCTTGTTGTTGGTTTAAGAGCTCTGCTTCTTACAGGAACTTCCGGCTTTACTTCCGACATTAACGGAAGACCCACTCGTTGCTTTGCAACGAGCTTTGCTCTAGTCTTTTTTTTATTCTTGTACTTACAGAATATGATTGTATTAAAAGTATGACACTCTGTCCCCAATAAGCATTGTACTTCTTTGACTCTCAGGTGAACATTTCTAGCTACAGTAAGGAGTTTTCATTATAGAAAGGGTCTGTACTTTAAATTTCTAATAGATGAATAAAGCCAAAGGCCTTTGCTACTCTTTTTTTAATTAATGTACTTAAAAAAAAAGAAAGAAAAAAAATGTGGTTCATTGTGGAAGAACAGAAAAATTACATGGATCAAATTGACTATGGTTCAAATTCTGAACATATTTGTCATATATCGAAAAATAATCAGTCACTTAAATTCATTGTAATGAATGATTTTTATAAAACCATAATAATTATATAAATGTTTCTCAGCCTCCTTTCTTACAAACATTATTTATGAAATATTTGACATTTTCAAAACCCAAACATAGAATTTAAGGGTTAATTGTGGTGATCAGGACACACACTGTGTGGTGTGCGGTTTTCAATATGATTTAATCATGCAAGCATTTGCATTGATGTCACATTGACTTAATTGATGAAGATTAAAAAACCTGGAGTAAAATGCTGAAAATGTCAATTCATAAGTGTTTTTCTCCCCTGGATGCATGTCTGGTATCACATCTTATGGCTATAAAATCAGATCAATTTTCATATCTAGCTCTCAAATATAGACAAAGCAGACAGATAAGTAATTCCTTTAATAAATCCTAGCATTACAAGCAGAAATAAGCAAGGGTGATCCTTTGTATGAAATGTGATCACCTCTTGTTCTGGTACTAATATATCTTCTGAAGGAAATCATAGCATCTAACTGTGCTTCCAGTGGATGGCTTGGAGAAGCTTTCTTAGGGAGCGTCTTGATAGCAGTCAGAAATCAATTAGGAAATGTCCACCTTTTGCACTGTGAGCATTCAAGAGGAAGCTGATCTTTTATCATGCCTTCTGAACAAACCAATTGAAACAAATAATGAATCTGTGAAGTATCAATAACTCGATTAGGACACTACTGGATCAACAGAAAGAATTCAGTTGATGGAGTGCGATTTTGGCCTCGGTGGAGAACTCTCATGGGGTATACCACAAATAGCAACTTTAAATATTTCAAGGATGACCAAAAAAAAGATCTCAAATTAAAACAGCAAATATACCTGAATTATGTATTCTATATCTTTTTCAGTGGACATTTTACCCAACATAACCCATAAAAAGTAAACATTGATTCCGAACCAAACCAGAATCAGTAAGGACTGCTCATCTGCAGAGCTTGCAAAGTGTTTGAGCGAGTAGACAGATTATCTGATTGAACAGTTCAACACTAAGCTGATTACCCTGGTAAGGGAACTCACGGGGCTAACATTGGTATGGCATCTGTTTAGGCAAGGACAGAACTTCTCTTCTTGTCTCCAAAGCAGATTCTCAATGATGAGAGTCACTGGATGGAATACTCGGCAAAATTCCCAATTTGGTAATATTTAAGACTTGGAGACATTTGATCTAAATAGATAATCACCTCACTCTGCTTGCTGAATAAATACACGTACATCTACTTGACTAGGACATAAGGAACCCTCTTGTTGGAGTAAAAGAATACTAGACTGCTTGGATAGTTTTTTTACAATCACAGCATATCAAACATGAATTAATTGCCCAAAAACTGAATACTGTGGAATCATTAAAATTTGTGGGGGCCAATTTTCGTGGGTGACTTAAATTTTACAGGTTTGTGGGTATGTAATTTTGTGTATTCCTTTATACAAACAAAAAGAAATATGACTTTATCACCCTTATTTATCAATTCGTGGAGGATGTTAATTCGTGGATGAGTCTTTTAGCTACCCACGAATTCCATGAAAATTGAGCCACCACGAAATCTAATGATTCCACAGTATCTGAGTCCATGGGCTGGACCAAAGGAGTGGTTATTATGTACAATTTGATAAAGATCATGAAAGAATGGTGTTCACAATCTGCAGTAAAATTAAAAATCTCCAACTTCATTGTCAAATTTAGTAGACTCTTAAAAAAGGCCACAAGCAGGCGCTTGAGTTTTAAGTTCCACTTTTAAGGGCACCCATACAATACTCTAATTAAGACTTAGTGTCATAAAAATGAAAGTCCAATCTGTATATTTGTTTGCAGTTAAACCTTATTTTTGTTGCAGATTCATCTTGACATTAAGTACCGGTATATCAAGTTAGCTAATTTTTTTATTGAATTTTTTCATTACCCAAACCCTTTTGAAGAAAACTGTAGAAAAAAGGTTCTATCTCTTCTCAGAGACTGACTCAAAATGTACAGATGAGAGCCAAAGTATCACAATACTCTACAATCCAAATCACGGTTAAGAATGATAAATAATGGTATATATAGGAGTGTTTTTAGGGGGATAAAAAATATTGATTTGGAAACAATTGCCCCCTATAATTGGAAACATTATTCCTGGGGAGGGAGAATGCAGCATTAGTTACCATGGCAATGACTGACCTATTCTTAGGTCATTTTATTGTTCAGGGAAAAATCATCTTAATACAATTTATACCACCTAAAATAGATTGTCCACAAATCAGAGGAAACGTTAGCAAGAGCATTAAAGAGTTGTCTGGGGGGGGAGAAGGTGCAGCATTAGTCTGAATTACAGTGAATGTAATGGCTTCATCAATGCCTAGCCAGAATAAACTGGTATACATTAAGTGTTGGTTACTTATTAAAGCAATGATACCCTACAGTTACCGTAGGTTTTGAAATTTTACAAATATGGTTGACTCAAAGAATACAATAAAAAACTTAGCACAGGCTACAAATATTTGCAGGCATCCTTAGTGAATATGACTAAATACAATTATCGATGTAAAAAATTAGTGAACTTTTTCAACCTTAAATTTCAAGTTTTTGATTGACATAGAGTAAAATATTGACCTTCAAATTACATATTACAAATGTTCTTGAATGGGTCAAAAGTACCTTAAATGAAGCAAAAATATGAATGACTTTTTAAGTAGAGTGCCATCATTTTCTTGAAAGGCTTTCAAAGAGCGGAATTCATTCACTAAAAGCACTATTTTTGTGAACATAACATCATACACTACAATGATATTGCTTTGCTGGTAATGGATATCATAAAATATAGTCAGAGCAAATCAATTTCAATTCCTTATAAATCGAATCATATGCTGTCTACTACTTATTGTTTGGATTTGAAGTTCTTTACTTGTTCAAATAAATGGTAAATTTACTACGTTTATTATAAATTGTTCATTATTAATTAATGGAAGAATATGAAATCTTATAATTGTAATATTGTTCAAAAACAAAATGGTTTTACTGCACAACTGTACTTATACTTGTATTAAAAATATTTACAAGATTTACGTAATATGTCCTGTTTCTTAGCTACCGACAGGTTTAATTGCTGTGCATGGACCTAAATGCATTGCATGGATAAGTTAGCTTGGTAATTATATATACAAAGTAAGGGTGCAATACATATTATGTAAACCTGTATGACATTTAAACCTGCTTAGAAACTATAATTTAAGTTGCAACTTACAGTAGAAGCAGAAATATTCGTTGAGGATTTAATTTCGTTATTTTCGTTAAATCAACAAAATTAAATCCATGACAAATTTTTAACCCAAGTATTAATAAATATAGAGTTGATATGCTGTACATTTTGGGTACCTGTAAAGTGCGAAATGAAATAGAAACGAAACGAAATGAAACGAAACAAAATCTACCGAAACTAAACAAAACCTACGAAAACAAAACGAAACGAAATCATTAAAGGTATGTAATTATATATATAATGTGTGAGGATTATTCTTTACTTCATATAAAATTAAATAATTCAAGCACTTGTTATATAAAATTTGTCACCTATAAAGGCTCCCTTCTCTATTCAGGTATTTCATTTATACGTGCATACTGTAAATCAGAAGCAAGCTACAAATATGCTCGTGCATACTATTTATTTTCAAAATACTTATTTCAAAATATGCGTAGTAATCTCTTTTATTTTGTCTTACTCTTATTTTTAGCTCTTAATCATCTAAATACAACAAATTTCTCAAAATTGATGTTACATGTAAAAGCTCGTTTATTTACGGATCGAAATGGTGTTGCTATGCGAAATAAAGTTACTATATACTGTTGTACTGTAAATGTATGTAAACATAATTTGCGAAAAAAAAACCAAATAACTGTACACATTTGGTTATTCATACATGTTATTATGTTATCAATTAAAAACTGAACTTTATTTATTTTACAACGATTGATAAACAAGTTCTACAACTTATATTAATATCTCTCGTTGGCACGAATGTTGGCCTGGATGTTAGCGCAGGGGGGTCATTGTGTGGGAAGAAGCCGGAGTACACGGAGAGAACCCACGTGTCCAAGCGGGCGACTGCTGTACCCTATCACTTACAACCACTGATCATGGAGATCAAACTTGGGTCGCAGAGGTGAGAAGCGACACCTGATCAATTATACAAAGCCCATTTATCATAATTTAGATCATTGTCGAGTCCAGCCTTTTGAGAAGTAGGACACCCTTCCCTTTTCAAGGCATATGTTTTATATATATATTATTTATATATAAGGGGGTAAAAAATGCTCCCCCCTCCCCCCACCACTTTTTCTTGCAGCAAGCATTTTTCTTAGATTTACATATTAAAAAGTGAATAAAGACGGAGCCATTCTCCATGGGTTTTTTTTTGCTTGCCAAGATTTTTTTTATCAGTCTGCCCCCCCCCCCCCCTCTTTCAAAGGTGTGTTCCCATTTCGCCTTAACTGTGAAGTGGTGGTAAAAAAGCAGAATAATAATTAGTTAATAACACAGATAAAAATAATGAGATTGGGAAAATGAAGAAAAATCAATGTAATATGTAAACATTAATAACATAAATAACGAAAAATTAAAAAATATTATGAGAAAGTAATTGAAAAAGATTTATTCTAAAATTCAATATTAGAATAAGCCAAAAACTCACATGTAGTAAAACTGAATTCACTTCATGAATAGTGCTGCGATATATAAATATTATCATTATTATTTGACGGTACCCGATTGACAGCTTAGAGAGCCCTAAACAAAAGTGAGATAATATTTGATTGGCACAGAACTTTTGATCAGCCAATGAAAGTTGTTTATGCATTAAGTAAGTTAGATCATATCAAATAAAATTTACACGATTAACTAATTAGGAAGGGGTACCGCGCTCACTTCGCCCCTTCTTAATCAAGTAAAATTTACTTAACTTGTTTGAAAGAAACAATTGAATGCACCTAAAAAAAGCCTGATCACTTTAAGGCTTTGACTGAAAAAAATTGTCAATATCATTCTTCTTGAAAAATAATGATCTATAACATAGTTTGGTGTTGGACCAAACGCAGACCAGGAATCACCAGTAAAATCCAATTTTGTTTATACAAGTATACATACCAATGGATTATATTAACAAGAACCCGAAACTGATAATTTAAGTTAAATATGAAGGCACAGTCTAAAGTGCTGTTTTGAACTATAATGAGCAATATCTATTTAAAAGGGTAATCCATTATATTTACAAATGCACACAATTAGTTTTTTTTCCCTCGCTGCGATTCTTAAGACTTAGAGACTTGTCGCTTCTAAAATATACATTATTTATATATATTTCGATATCATTTAGCTCGATTTTATTTTGTTATATTTCATTTCGGTAGACTTCGTTTCGTTTTGGTATATTTTGTTTCGTTTCATTTCGTTTCTATTTCGTTTCGCACTTTTCAAGTACCTGTACATTTTAGGGATTACAATATGAGGAAATTAAATGCCAATGAAATTGTATTTGGTTTAAAAACAACGAAATTTAACCCAACAAAAATATGTACTTCTACAGTAATTGCTTAAATAAATAATGTGAACAAATTTCTCCTTGATTCATTTTTCATTGTATTGATTTCATCCTTACAGTAGTGCATTGGTTAATACAAATCCAAGGCCATGGATAGGAGTAAGTCAATAAGTCATGGTCCAAATTACAATAGATTCCTTATTAATCACAAGGAGTTAACATTCGTGATAAATCGCAAGAAGCATCTCTTGCCGATTTAAAAATCGTGCTTATATTTCTCTGACAGTTGTGAGCTAAATGAAGTCATTAAACAAAAGTTTGATGCTTGCTATTTTATATTATTACTATTTGATACAAAACAGTGAAATTGCTGAATTAGTACTCAGTCTTGCATAAAATAAGAAAGCTGCAGTATTCTCAAAACAATATATTTGTTCAGTCTATATAAATACAGTCGATCAAATGTCATCATAGCTCTCAAATTTGTAACTATATGGGTGTAATAGCAAACTCTCAGATATAGCAAAGTCTTGTGGATTCTTGGGAAAAATTCTTAACAAATAATTGTAAAATTGTACAGATTGTTATATCAAAGCCAATTACAATGAATTTAGAGGTGTTAAATGTAAGTAAACGTAAGTAATACTTTATTTTCAAGTGTATTCTTTAATTCTCAATCCAATTTTTATAACTTTCCTAAAAATGTTTTCTTTTTTATAACTTTCCTCAAAATGTTTTCTTATTTAATTCCTAAATTAACATTATGTCAATGGTCACCAGGCCAGGTAAAAGGAACTAGCTATGAATTTACCTACTGGGCAATTTTTAAAAATTCGTTACACAGTTATTAAAAAAATTATGGATATACAGCAAAGAAAATCCAATGGTTCCTAGGAATTTGCTATAACCAAGTTTTACTGAATATTTTCATATTTTGATAATAGATAAATTTTAGTAAACTTAATGACAGAGAAGTTTATCTTTTTTCAATTAAAATCTTTTTTCTTAATGTATTTACTTGTATTTTAGAAATATTGAGTGCATTGCCACTCAAAAAAGCCTTTTAAAAAGGACAAGACATTAATCATTAAAAAACAAAATTTTAATTATTTTTAACTTCTTGTTTTTTCTTTGTTTTTGCAGGTAAAATATTGAAAAGCAAATGCTGTATATTGTAACAATTCATCGGATCAACCAAAGTCTGTCCCTCTAATACATAATCATGCGTCATTATCCCACCCCAAATCAATTATGTGCACAGATGGATCTGAAAAGGGCAGCGATAGTCAGAATTGATTCATATACACACCTTCACATCATCAGAGCTGTCCATCCCGATTTTCCCTGTCAGTTAAAAGCTTAATGATCCATGTCAAGATAAACGATAGAGAGGCTCAGGTGTCATAACACAGCAGTCAGTCAAAGCTTCAGACACACAGAGATTAATTATAACACCTGGTTCACAGGTACACCCAGGTACTTAATGTGCAGGGGAGGAAAAACACACAAACACAAAAAAATAATCACTGTATTAACTAAAACCGCCACACAGGAAACAATAAACTGTTCTATCCCAGAGGAAATTCAAGTAACAAAAAAAAACAAAAAAAAAACAGGCAAACTCTCTTCATTGATTGAATTTTCAGCCTCTGTAAAGTGCTGGGACGAAACATTGCAGAGCATACTTCAAGTGTTTTAGTCCTGTTCAAATCACATCAAAAACTTTTCACTCCAATAATGATTAGGCATCAAAAGCCAAGCTCATCCCTTAGGACCGCAGATTATCACATACTATTTGAACGGATTCTCCCCATCAATTTCAGTATTTATGATTGTATATGTGATGCTGGTCATAACAATAGAGATCTTTCAACATCCCTAAAAAAGTACATCAAACAGATGTAACAGATATACATAAAAATTCTAGTCAGCTGCACTTTCAATGATTTCGCATCAAGCTCGAATTGGCAAAGAAAAAAGAAAAGTCTATAAGCTGGAGGATAAATCCCCAAAACATTCCATTGAACAGAAGTTGAAGTGCCTATATGCAATGATAAATGGATGCCACTGAATATAAAACTTAATGACCATCCCTGGACGGAAACTAATTGTTCTCTGTCTATCACCTCCTATTTAAACCCAGGAGGAGAGAAATTGGTGAAACTGTTCAACCAAATGTACACATTGCATATTAAACATCCTGCTGGTGACAGAATTAAGTACCGCGGTACACATGTATGGATGGTCTCTGATGGACATCATGGGATATCTGGACATTAACACTCCCCTACTGCATGTACATGCCTCACCTCTGACCTTACATTACCTGACTTATCTCCCTTGCTTAATGGCTACCTCCAAACTCAGCAGTGCAGCAATTTGTAATAAAAACAAGCATCTGCAGGGCAGAGATAAAGCCTGTGTAAACACTCCGTAGATACCAGTTATTGTAACGGATTATTACAGTCATTAATTCATTTGCTATCAATAACCCAGAGAGTATGGTTCTAAATACTCATGGGGGTTTCCCCATCATGACAATTGCAGCATCACTGATTTTCTGATTTCATTGGCTTTGTAAGTCTCAGAATGGATTTTTTCCACAGAATTCCCCCAGTTTCATCCAACTCTTAATTTGACTTTAATGGAATTCTGATGACAGATTTTGAGCTTTAAAATCATAAACCAGTAAATGATCGATGCATAAAACCGTATTTCTTTATTAAGATAAACATCTCGATCCCCCTCCAATATGGTGCACAATATAAATTACATGGTATCCCCAAACCAACACTGATAGTCTATGACAGTTTATTTATTATTTATTCATCTGACAATGAGAGTAAGTGGACTGAATGATAATATGCATGTCATACCTTTTCTAGTAAATACACTGAGACCTGCATATAGTGAACATGCATGCATTCATTCGATCATCACTTTTTCAAAATGCATATACATGTACATATATAAACCAAAGTTCTTATATCTTCATATTTTTAAAGTAAATGTACCGGTAGATTTGCATTTGCTTGTATGCACAAGAATGAAATATTCTTGAAATGTACGAATTTGAAGTTTCGCCTGGTTTCTGAGTCACACCACTGGCAATCAAGTTACCTTGTAATTACCTTATTTTCTCCATTGCCAGCTCTCTATAAGGGGTCACTGACCATTCACACATCTAACTTATCGAAGAAAATTTGTTACAGAATGCTTCTAATTACCTCTATTCTGATTGTCCATGTTTCTAGGGCTTCTGAGAATGGATGAATTCAAATATTTCCAATGCTCTCTTTAATGCCAAAGTCTCTCTATGCATCAAATTGGTACAGGAGTCTAATTACTATGATTCACCAATCCCTTTAGTATCAAATAAGGTAAATAGTGGGTTTTCAGGTAATCAACTGCATGATGTATAGAGTCCTCAGTTATTAATCAGAGACTTGGATCTTTGTAATGTTTTAAAAAGGCACTTTTCAATTCTTCATTTTTTTCACCATTGCAACAGTCCTTTGTGAACAATTCATCATTGTTGGTTAAATTTAAATCCATGTTAACAAATTCAGCTGTTACTCAAGTAATTTTTAACTCCATATCAACTGGGATATATACATTGTTGTCATCAAGATATATCACATACAGCATGTATAGTAAGCATCTAAATTTAACATCATTTCCATTTAAATTCAAGTAATTTTCAACATCTATGAAAAAAAAAATCAGTTGGCCAATTCTAGAATCCAATATAAGCTAACTAGACAGCATGAAACCTTGTTTGTGCAACAGATAGAGGAATTAGGTGTTAAAAGGAAAAGCCTGATGAACACATTTTCTGAAATTCCCTGAAGACCATGTTACTAGAAATACTGCTGCAACTGTTTCTTATAGCTCAGAGACCACATAAAACTTCTTCTTTGGAAATATTAACCTCCCTCTGCAACTTTCCATTACCTTGCTTCATCAGCTGTACAATTATGAAAGACAGCTTATTACGTTTCAGAAACTCTGTACGCTGAAATCTTTGGTAAAAATCTGACAGGTTCTAAAATGAGCGTTCCATCAAAGTTCAGAGAACACGTAAATGAGAAAGTCCATCATAACTCCGACAGTAAATCAATATTGAATCTTATAACAAAAATAATTGCCTCTAAATGCACTTATCTTAATGAAAACCAGTCACAGAATTGTATAAACACTAAACATCCCTTCATAACATTCCACATTTTCTCTTTAACAGGCATTTACTAAATAGGAATTCCATATTCAATGAATTATGCTTTCTATTTTTAATTATTAATAATTTGTTACATGTATTTATTATGACGATACATTTAATTTTTTAAGGATAAAAATAGTTTTCCTGAAATTTTCTTTTCTTGCATGCTAAAGGCTATGATTTAAGCTTTCATCTATTTATACTACCGGTAAATTAATTTATTTAAACAATGTTTTATTATGCAATATATCACATAAAGGGATGGGAAAGCAGGCATTGCCTATTTAAATCCTCTACCAAAGGAGTTCATATCGATCAGGTATTAATAAGTATATAAGGAAAGTAGAATGTATTTGTTATATTAAATTTATTTCTTTTTAGAAAATAGTTTTGCTCATATTACAAATATACACCATATAAAGGCCAGATATAACACACTCATAAAACATGGATTTTTTAAATGTGTACCAGTAATCCAAACAGTTTGGATATCATTCTTTAACCTAGCTGTAAAAACATGCAAGAGCAAGAACAAAGGTTTGCTTTGGTTATTTTGTGCTATAAGAATAGGCTATCCTCTAGATGGAAACAGATAAAATGAGAACTTACGAAAAAAAAACGTTTAAGGTGGCTCACTACACCTTGAAATATTTCCTCAAATCAGCAGAAAATTACTTGATTATGATAAACATCATAATGGATAACAATTATTTAAGTCAAATAGGCAAAAAATGTGCAAGTTAAGATGAAAATGACATTTTCAAAAATTTAAGGTTAGTAAACATGAACAAAAGCTCCAAGCAGATTCGAACTCATGATCTGCGGTTCAGAAGCCCAATACTTTAGCTACTGAGCTACGATGATATACAACCGAATTGAATGATATAAACAGTTTTACAAAATATTTAAATCGCCATCTTGTGACGTAGTGTCTTAATAAGTATGAGTCTGGGTGTAGTGAGGTACCTTAATAAAGAAATAATGAAAAAATTGATTGTACTGAATTGAAGCTTTATCTAAGTGGACAACAGCTTTACTTGTGGACAAGGGGGTTCTGACACTGAGACTGCAGAAACCCTTCTGAACTATTTAGACTTTAACAATGGTAATCATTGATCATCATATAAATACAAATATTATCTTTGTGTGACAGCCATCCTTCAATTGAGAGGTCAACCGTCTGTTTGCCAGCTAAATTTGCCCTGTATTTAGTACCAGTATCAGTAACTTTATCCCTCCCTCACTGGTGTTAAGCCGATATGCGTACCATTTGGTACGCATATCATAAGATGGCGACGACCTCTGCAGGTTCGTAAGTTTACACAACTCTTTTCATTTATTCACATCGTATTTCAGCGGGTAAAACATAAGTGTCTGAAGGGCTACCGAGTCTTCACATGTAGCAACTTGTAAAATAAACCAAAACTGCATATTAATTGATATTTTCTTCATTAATGAAAATCCCGATGATATGCGTACCTACGGCATGTTTATGTTTTTGGATATGCGTACCATATTTTGATGATATGGGTACCAGCTACTTTCCTATTATATATTGTGTTTTCTTATTTTCTTTGAACTGTGCGGTTTTGAGACGTTGAATGCATTTGTATTGCATTGTTTTATTATCGTTATCCCCAGAGCGTCATTATGTTGAGAACTTGGACATATATTATTACTTTATAGTAGCGGGGAATAAACATTCAGACTTTCAATATATCATACTAATTGATCTCTTGTTTTCGGTCGGTCGGTTCAATCGGTATACGCTTAATACTGAACCTCGATTCTGGCAATACTTTTTATCAGAGAATTCAGAAACGATAATGGATGAATCTCATGTAAGTAGATAATATTCAAATAGTTGTCAAGAAGTTATCGTATCTATTTAATGTCAGTTGTTTTAAAATGATAAATACGCCGAGTATTAATTGTTTCATGCTTTATCATTTGAACAGAATTCATCATTAAATGGTAAAATTCTGAACAAAGTATTCTTTTATTTGTTTATTGTTTCATTCGTTCGTATTTCTAATGTTATATTTATAAACAAACTCATTTTTCAAAATTTGAAATCTTACCGATGGTACGCATATCCAGAAATTCTTTTTTGTTTTATGGTACGTATATCTGTTTTTGTAGGTACGCATATCATCGGGATTTTCATTAATGAAGAAAATATCAATTAATATGCAGTTTTGGTTTATTTTACAAGTTGCTACATGTGAAGACTCGGTAGCCCTTCAGACACTTATGTTTTACCCGCTGAAATACGATGTGAATAAATGAAAAGAGTTGTGTAAACTTACGAACCTGCAGAGGTCGTCGCCATCTTATGATATGCGTACCAAATGGTACGCATATCGGCTTAACACCAGTGTCCCTGCTCTTTGATGTGTACGATTATTGAAATTAGATTCACGTGATAAAAATGGCACTCTACTGGTTCCTTCATTTTATTGCGCAATAAATTCAGAGGTACTATGTACCGGTACATGTATATCATATTGCGAACGCCTGGGTTTTGCAATGATTTTAAAAGTTCTCTTAACAAAACTTTTTCAGAATGATTGAACAACAGTAAAAATTTCCTGAAGAAAAGTTTGCTTTTACAAAAAGTGCCAAATCTTATGCAATTCATATTTCAGACACATATTTCATAATAAAAAAGCCTTCAATTTTCATCAATAGTATCTCAGAACTTTATTCATAAAATTGTTTGAAAGTGCAATCACAACACTTTAAATCATTTTCTGACATTTAGCTTTGACTTGGTAGACTATCTGCTGTGAATCTTCCCTTTCACATTGATATCTCTTGGTTATCAGTTCTTATGCTTTTCTTGTTATTTATGTTGAGATCTTTACATGACATAATGTTCTTCCCACTCTCTTTCCAATCTTTTATTTTTGGTTATTTCTTTTGCATTAACCTCTTTCTTATATATAAGCAATTGTATGACATCAAGTAAAAATGCAGGATCATATTGAACTAGATTACTGTAACAACAAAAATTTGACCAAGGTAACAACATTCTAAATATTTTGAATTTTCTGATAGTCACTGGAGACAATGATTTTGATTTTTAACCTGAAGAATTTCCTATTTCAAACCATCAAAATCAAAGCACTTCATTCTAAAAACATTATCCTTTTTTAATCCTCACAATTTATCCACCTTTAAATGCAAAGGGGAATAGGATAATAAAAAGAGAACGATTAGTTAAAATTACAATCCCTCAGGCCATGTGGATACATATCAAGCTATTCTCTTCTTAATATTGCATTTCACAGACAATTGAGTTCGTAACTTCAGGTTAAACCTGCAATGTTTAGAAAAGAATGTATAATCAATATTCACCAGATGTCACTTGCCGTTCGACTTGTATACTGCTTATTGTGGAAAAGTTACGAGCAAAAGTGTAACGCGAGGACAATAAAAACCACGCAGACTTAATCATAATCAATTTGTTCATTCCTACTTATAGAAATGTTCCATATTTTCCGGTATTTCGGATAATAATGTATAGATTTGAATATGATTTGAATCAAATGAAAAGAAAACTGCAGTATAAAGTTGTTACATACTCATAAATTTGCAATGATTTTATGGAACTGAATCTGACAAATAATACTTGAATTTTATATCTACATGAATATAGGTATTACATATGCAGTAATTAATGTCATATTACTATAGAACTTCAGTAACTAAGTTCTGAGCACAGGGGCATCGTATCCGCTCTACACTCTGTGATATATATAAAGAATACACCTTGTGTATTGTTTATATATATACACGTATAAGCGGATACGATGCCCCTGTGTTCTGAGCTGTATATTTATTCAGAAAATTAAATTTATTATAAAGGAATCTGAAATCATGTAAAGTCTTACTATATTCAATATATAACAAATAAATCTTTGCTGTATCAATTAAGAACTCTATGAACAAGCTTAAGTTAAAATATGTACATGTATCTTAAAAAATTTCATAAAAATGGAGCAACATCTTATGTGAAATGAAGCCCTTTCTTCTACGTTATGTACAACAAACAATATGAACAGAGAGAATTTAAATTTCAACACTCTTATCAATTATGTTCAATTGTTGTTTCAATGAGCCCTTGACATTTTAAAATTCTGTTACAGTTTATATTTTGAAGTTGTTATAACATAAATATTTCAAGACTTCAGAACCAATTTAAAGAAGCAACATTTTTTAAGGAATATAGGGAGAATCTTTTGAGACCAATATAAACTGTTTGTATAATCTAAAATGCTCCATGCAAAATGTCTATGCAAGGGGATACGAAATAACTGCAATTTTTTTCTTTTACTTAAGTTTTGTAAAATTATCAGTGAAAGATTTGAAAAGATTGAGAGGTATTATATAGCAACATAATAAGTCTAACATAATTTGTGAATCAGTCAAAGTAAAGTACAGATTTCATCAATAACTATTTAAATATTAAATGGACATTATAGCTGAAAGTAACATAATTATAAGTAGAATGTTATCACTCTTTGAATATTATGAGCTGATCAAATATGGCCGGGCTTGATCAAATCTATCCTAAAGACCTTCGGGCTTTATTAGATTTGATCATCCCGGCCGTATTTGATCACCTAATAATATGAATGATTCCTTATATACCGTATTCCTTTAGAAATATCCCACATTCACAGTATACAAATAAGTAATTTTATGCTAGCTATCATATTTTTTTCATTGTTGTAGGCATTATAGCACTGAATTTCTTATTTTGTTGGTAATGTCCTTGCTTTTTTACAGGTAAAATTTTAATATACATATACTGTGGAATCATTAGAATTCGTGGTGGCTCAATTTTCATGGTATTTGTGGGTAGCCCTTCCCCACGAATTTACATCCTCAACGAAAAAATTTAGAAAGAGTATTCTTTTTTACTAAAAGTGAAAACTGACGCACCCACGAAATTAAATCCCCACGAATAAGTAAAAAACCAACATCCACAAAAATTGGCTCCCACGAATTTAAATAATTCCACAGTACATGTTTAGTGGTATATCTTATTTCATAAAGGTCAGTTGAATAACATAATATCATGTTGCCCCATAAAAATTGCTGTATATTGCATGTAAGATCATCTGCATTGACAATGGCGTCAAAATGATAATGGAAAATATTTTGGAATTGAAAACATGTACTATTTATTAAATTGCTAAATTGGATAAAATTATATTCCTTCTGTAATAAAAAAAAAGGTCTTTAAAACCAAGATATTAAGATATAAGTTAATGGTAAATATCTAATTGAAGTAAAAATGAACCCAAATAAAGCTTTTTGAAGAGAAAAATAATACTGCGTGTGATTAACAAAGGAAAATAAAAAGATTGTTTTAAAATATTGTCAAACCAAAACCAAACTAAAAATTCATTTCTTAATTAACAGATTACAATACTCGTATTTCAACTTTAGTGCTATACCAACATTTAGTATTCATTAAAAGGAATTGTTAATACCAAGTCTCTTAATCCCTTACCTGTGAATACTGAACTTAAAATTCCCAACACTCTCCTAAAATATCCATCTGATTGCAACTCCCAGCATTCAATTTGTCAACTTGTCAGCAAATCCAATTGATCTCGAAATAACAGTAATTGTTGTCTCCCAGACACAGTAAAGTTTTTTCCTCCATTATTTGAGAATTTAAGCAACAGATGCAAAATAAAATCTGTTTGTTAATCAAGTTGTACATGAACATGTTTAGTAAAAACTTAGTACCGTACTATAATAACTGTCAGTCAAATCTTCCATATTTTATCCATGCAATCAAAAGAGATTTTTTACTCCCTGTGAAAACTTGTCCATGTGATGCTAGCAAGTGTAAAAAAAAATTGTTTAATCCCTCAGTCTGATATGCGATGCTCTGGTATGGTTCATCTAGAACTGTGATGCAGATAGTTTAAAACCTGGCAGTAGTTCATTAGATCTGATCAATATTCCCCTTCATTAAGAAAACCCAGGACACAATGTCGGGATGCTACCTGTAGCTATTGACGACTTCCACTCTATGGTGCTCTCGCTGCCGGAATGAGAGAACCAAGTAGTTAACCAAACTCTCAGGTGTGTGTCTGCCGTGAATACCAGATTATGATCCAAATCACTATGGGTGTCTGGGGCTACGACTAAAAGCATCACCTAAATAATGCTCTGAAAACTGAACACTACAAAATCTAAAGCCTTATTGATATCACACAACTGAGGTTCAAATCAATGGAGGACAACAATAACCAAAAATTCAAGACAATAAACTCCTATTCAAAGGGCTTCGATTTTGAAACAATCTAATTAACTTTGAAATGTCTCCATTTGCCACCCCCATACCCATTAAATGCATCTTGAAATAGAATTGAATGCAATCCAAACTTCTAATATTCTATGTGCAAGTTCATAAAAAAGTCACAGTAATGAATTGGTTTCCCAAATTTATGTCAGCAGTTATACTACAGAGTACTAAGAAAACTCCAGTTTTGGAAGCTGTACGTATCATTAAATCAGACCCTAAAAGATGTGTCTTAAGGTTCTATGGGACGCCCCATATTGTTATGTACTTTCTACCAAAATGAACAACAAAATCAAAAATTATTTTATAAAATTAATCTTTTCTTTCCCAAAATTGTTACCTAACAGAACAGTGCAATAAATTAAGGTGTTAACTACAAATCTGTAAGTCATGAGTTCAAATCCTAACTGCTGCATGGGGCTTTTATCATTTTTACCTTTCCAAAAAATTTTAAAACATAGTTTTTGGTCAAATATTGTAAAATTTCAAAATTCTTACCTATAAATGTATATTATGATTGCAAGGTTCTTTTATCCTCATTAATATCAACAGGTGTCCCAATTACCACCTTAATTTTACACAGTAAATTTTGCCTGATTCTGAAAAAAGAAGCTAATTAGTTATTTAGATAAACAGTAATTACATGTCAGTTCACATCAGTCAATAGCTGATTACCTGCAAATGCTTCTTAAACTTCCTCACCCACCAACCAAGCAGGAACTAGGTACAAGACCACCCCTTCAACACCCCAACTTTACCACAAATGGTTAATACTCAAAGATGAACAAACTCAGCTTATAATCAAATTGAAATAAAATACCTCCTCTTTGAAAATAAAAGTTGAAAACAGTAAACAAATTTTAATAGATATATATGGAAGAAAATCTGACTCAGAAAACTGCTATTCCTTTTAATGTAATTATATAATTTCCTACAATGTTAGCTTACACAACAAAAATCTGAACAAACCAAAAGATATCCTCTAATTTCTCCAGATCATGCAAATGTTCCATCAAAATCTAGACTCAAGGATGCCACAGCTGTGTTCTTTGCTTATCTAAGTAATTAGGTCTGCAGTACGCGGGGACCACGTAGTTCTGGGATATAAGAATATGGCTTGATATGTAGATGAATGGTTGTGCAAGTGAATTGCCATATTCTCTCATAAAGACATGAACTAAGAAAGATGACAAATTCTATAATGACAACATTATTCATAACAAATTGCTTGTTTATTTATTTCTTTGTTTGTATGAAAGTCTTCTTATGTTAAAGTATCTTCAGAGCATATAAATTTTATAGTATTAAGTTTTATGGCATATGAAAAAAAGGGGAGTTTACACAAAAACCTTGCCTATCATGAAGTTCATGATAAATGATAAAAAAAATTAGACTATTACTGGAAAATTGTGTGTATTCATAACCATTAAAATGAAAGTATGACCCTGTTTAACCCATATGCTTGTCTCCTCTCTCTCTCTCTCCCCCCCCCCCAACAAGAAAAAAAAATAACAACAAAAAACAACAAAAAAACAAGAGGGCCCTGACCTCAAAGGCTGCTTGACATTTTGTTAGGAAACCATTCTGGAACATGCCCATAGCAATATTTGTTATGAGGAAAGTTCCAGCAAAGTTTAAAGCAAAAATTGGATCAGCTGGAAAAAAATTGCATAAAAGGCACCAGCATTACCTTGATGATTGCAGATACTCTAATTAGAAATAATTAGACCATAACCTTTCAACTTTTGAACTAAAAATCAATATATTTGGTCATTCTTAAATCATGAGTAATTTGCCTCAATATCTTTACATATTGTTTGGACACAAATGTTCCATTAACTATATACATAAATGTTGCCAGGATACCATTTCCTACACCTTCCATCAACCAAGAAACAAAAACGGTCATCCTTTAGAGTCATTAGGAACTTATTCATGGTCAAGGGATCCATGGACCACAACACTCACCTGGGCAACAATGTCAATAAGGACCCAAGTGGCCTCTTTTCAATTTGTAACTTCTATTAGTTCTACATGTATGTACGTACATGTACCCATTTTAGATAGAATATAGTAATACATAATCAGAACTAGTGGATCAAGTGAGCTAAAAATGTGAGGAAAAAAATAAAATATAGATCCCTACATAACTGAAAAAGTTAATACACTGATGTATTCCATATCAGTGAAATTACTTCATGACAATTAAGCAGCAATAAGCTCTCGTCTCCTGTGTTGTATTCACAGTTACTAATATTTTAGGTCAGCATTGATCAGGGTGACCTGATATACATGATTCCCTATACACTGACCACTATCTGTAAACATTATGGTACCAAATTCTGTATAAAACATTTGAACTCTTAGTACATAATTTCTTGAGAAAAAGTGAACATGTACAGTCTTATTTTGACCATGACAACAGCTTTTTATCTTATTATATAACGATAAGATAACATTATTTTTCAGAATGAGTGGGCAGAATTACTAGTACTTGAATTAAACAAAATAATGCTATGTACATTACATGCACATGGTGTTAAGAATTTTTTTTTTAGTAAGATAATTTCCTCTACTACATGTATGCTGCTATTATAGTACAGGGAATCATCTAATATTTTCAATGTTGTGTGCCTATGATGCAAGTCTATGAAAAAATACAAGATACCCATGGACCTTAAGGATCACCCGAAAATAATATACTAATACTATGGCTAGTCGAAATCAGTATGATTAAAACAGACCTATAAGAAAGTGATTTATTGCTCAAAAAAGGGACAGGTAGACAAACTGTCAAGAAAATAGAAGTAAAAGAAAACTGGATTTGATGAACTTTAAACTGTTTAATTCTTTCTATTAAAGAGTTAAATCTATTTCTTGGGGGTAATTTTAGAGTCTATGACCCAGGGTCACTGTCCAGTCATTAATAAACATGCAATCCCCCCCCCCCCCCCATAAGAAATGAATTTCACTTTGGTAGAGGTACCCTTGATAATTACTACATAGTATTTGGTTGTCTGATGTAGATACCCCAAAAATTCTCTAGTTTTATGGTTCTTGTGGAGGTCAGATCAGAGTTGTGTTATGTTGTTGGGAGTCATGAAGTTAACCATCTCTGTTTCTTCTTCACCATTCAAATGCTACCTCCTTTTTTGATTATGTAGAAAAATTCAGATTTAGATAATGTATTTCATTTGGCTGTGTATTCTTTTTGACATTTTTGGCGATAAGCTGCAGCTTTCCCTAAATCAAGTACAACATCATATGCCATTCGCATACGTATTAGAATAGGCACATTCAGAAATACTCCCAACTCAAATCCAGACTTACACTTGTTGAAAAATCAGCTTCGGCAAAATATCCGCCAAACTTTGTACACATTAATTATATGTTTAAAGTAGCAATAGGAGAATGTCATCCAGTGATTCAGATGTACTATATATCCTCCAAAAAAATATGTCCCCACTTAAACCCTTTTAATCCACTGTAGACCTGGTTGAATTGCTTATCATATATATATCTTATATATTGACAACTTGAATGTGACAGCTTCGAATACATCAGTTATATATGTGTAAATTAAGCAGTGATGCATCAGGCAAATTGTCCTTATAGTCTGGATATCAATAAATATAGACGTTTATCTCTCACTCTGTCTTCAGAGATTATAATTTATTCTTTGGTAAGCCTTCATAAAAATCTTTGATCATTCTATCCTACTGTCTTATTCTGGGACTGTTCAGTTGTTGAATTTGCATTTAAATGAATGAACACGTATAAACTATAAAGATTGTTTAATGAATGCGGAGATGAAATCTATTAAGGCATCATATGGTATTAACATCAACTTTATCTTTGGGGGGATGAATGAAACAGAAGAATGGGACGGTAGGATGCAATAGTCCTGGATACCAACACACATACTAGCATTAAATCTTCGTTTCCTGCAAAAATAACATTAATTTATCTGTTTTATAACCCCATTTGCCAAAACGATACCCCCCCCCCCCCACACACACAACAAAAAAGTAACATTATGCACTATTTTTATGCACTTTTTCTTTTCAATGAGCTTTGAACTCCAGTGCATGAGGATCATAATGTACCAAAATCTGCATACTGTGTAGATAATTGGAAGGCTTGGCTCCCATAGATAACACAAATTGTGTAGATAAATTATGACTGAAGTATTAGTACAGAAAAACCCCTCTGGGCATCCTTTTACATCATGCACAACTACATTGATAAATATGACAGAATGTACTCACTTTTTGAACCAATGCTCTACCACCTATGTGTAATTCACATAAAAATACTTGTACTTATAAAGATTCAGTTTGTAGTTGTTAAACCGGTGACCACCGAGAACAAATACACTTACCACATCCTCCCTTTGATGACGGCTGAAACAGTTACCCACACAGCTCAAAGTGATTCATAGTTCACAATAAACATCAGCAAAGTTCATCTCAAGCTCTTTTACAATCGTACAATTATTGATTAAAATAATACGTAAGAGCAAGTAAATAAAACTGTTTTCATTTAACATTTACACATTTTAAAAATGAACAAAAAAAGGGCCTATCCTCTGACTCCTTTTCATCTTTATACCCGTTTTATTTAAGACAAAAGTAGAACAACAGACAGATAGACAGACAGAAAGACACAGACATATCTTTGCTCAGGTTAAGCCAATTAATTGCAATCAGTTTTCCATCTCTCCTAGTTCACCATAGAAAAGATTGAAACTTTCCTAGACATGCCACAAAAGAACAGATTCCAATGTGTGTGTGTGTGTGTGTGTGTGTGTGTGTGGGGGGGGGGTTCATACTGTCACAAAAGAACAGATCCCCTGGTTTGGGGGAAGGTCCTCTTTTTTAATTGAATGCTTATAATAATGATGATGAAGATATGACTTTGACCTTTGCATACGATCTCCGATCAGGATCATATAACATATCCTCTGGTCACAGGCAACCTTCCTGCCAAATATTAGCATCTAATTTTTCTTCTCATAAAAGTTAAAGACCAGACATAAAACTCAGAGGAACTGTTGGAGGGTAAACAGATGGATGGACAGACTCAGAGATAGACAGATGGACTTAATGATTCCATTTTTCTCTTTTTCAAAACTTAATCTTACTTTAAATCACATCTACAGACGGCCGAACATGGAGATTCCGATATATAGTTCCCCTCCCATCCATCTTCATTTGCAAAGTGTGAAAAACTTCATAATTTCAACTGTGATATAATCTGAATGGTTAGAACATATACAAGTACATGTTTTTCAATTATGGTGATTTTAATATCAACCTGTAACTACATATACTGTTTACAACAAAATTGCTTTCAAAATTTTTTCGATAGACAAGACATGCAAAATTTAAGAATCTTCTACATCTTCCTGCCATTACAAACATAGAAGAAACATTGTCCTTAAAGTTCTATTACAGCCAACAATAAAATTCTTTAATGCTCGACTGTAAATGGTGGCTGTCGTGCATCCTCAGACTATAAATAACTACTACTTTTCTAGGTCTGGAAATTGCTTACTAGACAAAATTGCACAATTTCCTTGACCATGCACTTGCAAAGTGTCTATGATAGGTCGAGTTCTAAACCTTCAAGATTCGAGGATAGTGGCTATTGATTGAGCCTTTTGGCTTTTAATCTGCTATTTGAGTGCTCTTTGTGAGTGTGGAGTGTTTAACACCTGTCAATCACAGTCTATTATTGACAAAAAATAGAGCTATTATCAACACAGGTTGATGTTGGGTACAAATCATTCCAAAGCCGTACAGCAATTGCAGGGAACAGCAACCCTTTGCCAGCAAACAACATTGAGCACCGACCCTCAATCAACAGGCTAGGGTCCGAACTGAAGATGAAATAGATGCAATCAACGAAATGTCAAAGAGGAAGGCATAAAAAAACATTGCTCACTTGATCAGATCTTCAGAGGGTCAAAAAACTCCATTTTTTCCTTCAAATTGACAAAACAGAAAAAGCTTTTTCCAATGTTAGAAAAAAGATCACCAGCCTTCCGGTTGAGTTAAAATCCATTAACTGTCAATATTCACTGCTGAGGCTGTTGGATTGTGATGCAATAAGAAAGGGCTTTTAATTAAAAGACAGCGTTCACATTAACTCCTGAACAAGTCAAGAGGTTTGGTCCATGATGGAGCATATAGGCAACAAGGACCCAAGATTGTCTATTGGATCTATTTAGACAGACAATTTCATGTTTATTGTTGTTAATCACCAAGCCCTACCAGATGTTGATACTCAATGTGTGAGGTCTGTGACCAGTAACTAAAACACTTATGGAAAAGAACAAAAAGTTAATAAAATTTAGAGCTGGATGAACATTAAATCTTTCGCTTATCGTTAAAAAAAAGTTCAGTTTAAGAAAAGATAATTTGGATGATATATCTAAAGATAACTCTAGCCTCTTTTGGGGAACGATACATTATTAGTAGGATTGAATATTAATGAATAAATAATTCCTAGAAACAGTCAATGATGTATATGGCTGTATGATTATGATCAATCTACAGATTTGGCTTATAAATACAGTATTAATTTATACAAACCAAATTGACACGTGAGAACATTTGTGAGTTATTATGGTTATAAGCTGAAATCTGTCCATTATGTCAGATATTAGAGAGACTGGAGTGTGTTTGTGTCGAGGACTGTACACTATTTTACATGTACGGCAGTTTGGGGGATATAGACCAATCTACACTTTCCAAAAGTTATGTCCCTTGGCCACCATCTTTTGGGAAAAACCATTTTTCACATTAGCATTTGTAATCTAGAAGTTAAAAGTCAGTTTCCTTCATATATTATAATTGCCCCTGAGGATGGAGTAGCTGCAGGTCTGTAGCTCCCGGTGTCATATAATATTTTGATACCGTGAAATATTGAACCCGGGTTCAATATATTATGCGATATTATGAACCCAGGTTCAAAATATCGCTGCGATATATTGAACCCCCCCATAAAATATTGAACCCCGGGTTCAAAATATTATGGCCGCGATATTTTGAAACCCTCTCGAATTTTCATTGCTCTTGGAGAGGGGTTCAAAATATTATGGCCGCGATATATTGAACCCCCTACCTATTTCCAATTCCCTTTGGAGAGGGGGTTCAAAATATTATGGCTGCGACATTTTGAACCCCCTACTGTTTCCAATTCCCATTGGAGAGGGGGTTCAAAATATTATGGCCGCGATATTTTGAATCCCCCTCTATTTTTTTTGCTATTGGAGAGGGGGTTAAAAATATTATTGCTTCCAATTCCCTTTGGAGAGGGGGTTCAAAATATTATGGCTGCGATATATTGAACCTCCTACCTATTTCCAATTCCCATTGGAGAGGGGGTTCAAAATATTATGGCTGCGATATTTTGAACCCCCCTCCATTTTTTATTGCTATTGGAGAGGGGGTTCAAAATATTATGGTTGCGATATATTGAACCCCCTACCTATTTCCAATTCCCATTGGCGAGGGGGTTCAAAATATTATGGCCGCGATATATTGAACCCCCTACTGTTTCCAATTTCCTTTGGAGAGGGGGTTCAAAATATTATGGCTGCGATATTTTGAACCCCCCTCCATTTTCTATTGCTATTGGAGAGGGGGTTCAAATATTCCCTTTGGAGAGGGGGTTCAAAATATTATGGCTGCGACATTTTGAACCCCCTACTGTTTCCAATTCCCATTGGAGAGGGGGTTCAAAATATTATGGCCGCGATATTTTGAATCCCCCTCTATTTTTTTTGCTATTGGAGAGGGCCGGTCTGGGTTCAAAATATTATTGTTTCCAATTCCCTTTGCAGAGGGGGTTCAAAATATTATGGCTGAGATATTTTGAACCCCCCTCTATTTTTCATTGGTATTGGAGAGGGGGTTCAAAATATTATGGCTGTGATATATTGAACCCCCTATTTTTTTTACAATTCCCATTTGAGAGGGGGTTCAAAATCTTATGGTCGCGATATTTTGAACCCCCCTCTATTTTTTATTGGTATTGGAGAGGGGGTTCAAAATATTATGGCTGCGATATGTTGAACCCCCTACCTTTTTAGGTCACCTGAGTCACTCAGGTGACCTATTGCAATTGGTCTTCGTCCGTCGTCGTGCGTTGTGCGTCGTGCGTTAACAATTTTACATTTTTAACTTCTTCTTGAAAACTACTAGGCCAATTGTTACCATTTTTGGTGTGAAGCATCTCTATGGTAAGAAGAGTCTAAATTGTGAAATTTATGGCTCTACCACCCCTGGGGTGCCACGGGCGGGGCCAAATATGCAAAAAAAGCCAAATTTTCAAAAATCTTCTTCTCTACTCCCCCTGTGAGGAAAAAACTGGTTGCATGGTTATGATGTCCATGAGGCCCTCTACCAAAATTGTGAAATTTATGGCCCCTGGGTCAGGGGTTCTGGCTCTAGGGTGGGGCCAATATGGCCATATAGTAAAAATGTATTAAATCTTAGAAAATCTTCTTCTCTACTACCATATATATTTGTTAAAAACTAAATGCATGGTTATGATGTCAATGAAGCCCTCTACCTTAATTGTGAAATTCATGACCCCTCGGTGAGGGGTTCAGGCTCTAGGGTGGGGCCAATATGGCCAAATAGTAAAAATGTATTAAATCTTAGAAAATCTTCTTCTCTACTACCATATATATTTGTTAAAAACTAAATGCATGGTTATGATGTCCATGAAGCCCTCTACCTTAATTGTGAAATTCATGACCCCTCGGTCAGGGGTTCAGGCTCTAGGGTGGGGCCAATATGGCCAAATAGTAAAAATGTATTAAATCTTAGAAAATCTTCTTCTCTACTATCACATATATTTGTTAAAAACTAAATGCATGATTATGATGCCCATGAAGCCCTCTACCTAAATTGTGAAATTCATGAACCCTGGGTCAGGGGTTCAGGCTCTTGGGTGGGGCCCATATGGCCATATAGTAAAAATGTATTAAATCTTAGAAAATCTTCTTCTCTACTCTCATATATATTTGTTAAATACTAAATGCATGATTATGTTGTCCATGAAGCCCTCTACCTAAATTGTGAAATTCATGACCCCTGGGTCAGGGGTTCAGGCTCTAGGGTGGGGCCAATATGTCCAAATAGTAAAAATGAATTAAATCTTAGAAAATCTTCTTCTCTACTCCCATATATATTTGTTAAAAACTAAATGCATGATTATGATGTCCATGAGGCCCTCTACTAAAATTGTGAAATTCATGACCCCTTTGTTAGGTGTTTAGGCTCTAGGGTGGGGCCAATATGGCCATATAGTAAAATGTTTTAAATCTTAAAAAATCTTCTTCTTTACTCCCACACATGTGGGCAAAAAACTGAATACATGGTTATGATATCCACTATCTCCTTTACCTAAATTGTGAAATTCATGGCCTCTGGGTCAGGGGTTCAGGACATGAGGGGGGGGGGGGCAATATGGCAATACAGTGTTAATGCATATAATGTTTAAAAATCTTTTTCTATATTCTCACACATCTATATAAAAAAAAAACGACTAATAATTATGTTTACCAGGAAGTCCTCTACTGAAATTTTAATTTTCATGTCCCCTGGGGTATGGGTTTTGACTCTAGGGCAGGGCCAAAATGGATGTATAGATGTTAATGCATATAAAGTTAAAAAATTAACTTCTTTACTCCCACACACCTGAAAGGAAATTTTGTAGACCAGGGCTGCGTTTCACAAAAGAACTTACGACAGAGTCGTAAATATTTTCAGTCTCATGGAACGGTCTTTGATGAACAAAATTTATATCAAACCATTTATTTACACCTATTTTGATTTTCATAATTATATTTTACAACTATTACAATAAAATATTGATTAGTTTGTGATTAATAAACATTCATTAATTTGGTCGTAAGTTCTTTTGTAAAACGCAGCCCGTATCTTTTAGTTTTTCACAAAAATTATAGGTTTCACAGTTCTTTTTTAATTAAATGTGGTTGTCATTACAAATTTACAATTTTTCTACTCCAGTATGAAACCTAATTAATTAGATGCATATATGAGACTCCATGACAAGTTTGTGTATGGGATATATGCTACTCAGGTGACCGTTAAGGCCAATTGGCCTCTTGTTCCAATTCCCATTGGAGAGGGGGTTCAAAATATTATGGCAGCGATATTTTGAACCCCCCTCTATTTTTCATTGGTTTTGGAAAGGGGGTTCAAAATATTATGGCTGTGATATATTGAACCCCCTAGAAAATAGGGTATCCTTGGAGGTTACTCTAAATGGTAGTCCCCAGGTGGGAGAAAAGGGGGCTAACGCCTGTGTACTGTGTATACACACTGGTAGTAGCTAGGTAAACAGTAGCTCCCTTCATAGCTGACATCAGCCTGTATAATATCCCTGTTATGTAATACAATTTGGGAATTGTGAGTTTCTACTGATCAATTCATTTGTGACCGCATCTGCCATGGACTTGGAAGAGTACCATGATAAGAAGGGTTTTCAATATATCGCAGCTATAATATTATGAACCCCCTCTCCAATGGGAATTGGAAATAGGTAGGGGATTCAATATATCGCGGCCATAATATTTTGAACCCCCTCTCCAATAGGAATTGGAAATAGGTATGGGGTTCAATATATTGCAGCCATAATATTTTGAACCCCTCTCCAAAGGGAATATTTGAACCCCTTCTCCAATAGCAATGAAACATTGAGGGGGGTTCAAAATATCACAGCCATAATATTTTGAACCCCCTCTCCAAAGGAAATTGGAAACAGTAGGGGGTTCAATATATCGCAGCCATAATATTTTGAACCCCCTCTCCAATGGGAATTGGAAATAGGTAGGGGGTTCAATATATCGCAGCCATAATATTTTGAACCCCCTCTCCAATAGGAATTTGAAAAAGGTAGGGGGTTCAATATATCGCAGCCATAATATTTTGAACCCCCTCTCCAATACCAATGAAAAATAGAGGGGGGTTCAAAATATCGCGGCCATAATATTTTGAACCCCCTCTCCAATAGAAATTGGAAAAAGGTAGGAGGTTCAATATATCGCGGCCATAATATTTTGAACCCCCTCTCCAATAGGAATTGGAAAAAGGTAGGGGGTTCAATATATCGCGGCCATAATATTTTAAACCCCCTCTCCAATACCAATGAAAAATAGAGGGGGGTTCAAAATATCGCGGCCATAATATTTTGAACCCCCTCTCCAATGAGAATTGGAAAAAGGTAGGGGGTTCAATATATCGCGGCCATAATATTTTGAACCCCCTCTCCAATAGCAATGAAAAATAGAGGGGGGTTCAAAATATCGCGGCCATAATATTTTGAACCCCCTATCCAATGGGAATGGGAAAAAGGTAGGGGGTTCAATATATCGCAGCCATAATATTTTGAACCCCCTCTCCAATACCAATGAAAAATAGAGGGGGGTTCAAAATATCGCGGCCATAAAATATTGAACCTGGGTTCAATATTTTATGGGGGGGTTCAATATATCGCAGCGATATTTTGAACCCGGGTTCAATATATCGCGGGGTTCAAAATATTATATGACACCGGTCTGAAAAATTCGGATGGACGACCTGGGAGCTACAGTGCCCCCCATAGTAAAAAAAAATTTGCACTAGTTTTGGACTGATTAACCTTATTTCCGAACTTATTCTTTGAAAACAATTAACACCATTAAATTCTTCATTCAATTTACTGTTGATATTGATACTTTACTTGCCTCAAACTTTCTCTTTAACACGCAAACCGACCTCGGAAATTGAAGTATGTTAAATTCACGTCGAGCTCGAGAGTCGCCATTTTTAAATGTAAGCAAACTGCACCGCTTCACTTTACAGGGCTGGTGATGGAGTTTAAAAGAATATCAGAGGCAAGTAAAGTGATGATGTCTGTAGTAAAATGTCTTAAGAATTTTTTGGAATCAAATATTTGTATAGAATGTGTTCGGAAATTAGGTTAATCAGTCCAAAACCAGCTGAATTTTTTATGCGCCGTAAATTGCAGATTTTTACTATGGGAGGCACTGTAGCTCCCAGGTCGTCCATCCAAATTTTTCAGACCGGGAGCTACAGACCTGCAGCTAAGGATGGAGCAACCCACACACCGAAGGAATAAATTTAATTAAGAGAGATTTCATCACAGGACGCCCAAATATTTGGTAGCATAAAGAAGGGAAAATTGTTTTTTTCCTTTTGACCTTTGGGTTGACCCTGCAAAGGGAAACAACTTTTGTAAAGTGTGGATTGGAATAAACTGTCAACCAAATTTTACTTGCAAAGACTTCATTTCGTGAATTACCAGAGATAAACTGGTTCATGAAGACTAATTTTCATGATCAAGATGCAGTTTACCACAAAATAATATAATGGAGACATTTGAGGACTGCTTTGCAGTGATCAAAATTAGCAACGACTGTTATAATTGGTTCAAATCCCCAAGAATAATCTATATTTTTTCATAAAAACAAAGGGAGATGAAAGGAATGATTTTTTGGGGATTAAATTTTTAATCAAATTGTGAAAATTGGATGTGAAAAGATTTGCTGTGTATCTCCTTGTTACATTGCAACACCTATAGATGAATAGATTTATGTTTTCAAATTGGCGCTGCTAATTACCAGTATTCTTGAATCTCGAGTTAATCAGATTTGTCTCAATCTTATATATATACTGGAATCCACAATTTACATTTGGATATTCTTAATAGTTTTGCACATAAAATTGTGATGACTTCCATAAAATTGCATGGAGAATTGACTAATACATTGCACAGTATATGTGTCATTTTGTTCCTGTTCGAGTGTTTTTGTGCTTTACCTCCATTTATACATGCAAGTATCTACAGCTGTCCTGAGAGAATTTACACAATCAACATAGTTAATCAGGTGTCAAATGTCACATGAATTATATTCATTGTGTCCTATTTGATATTTAATGGATTTCATAGTATATTTGTACCATATTAATGCAATTTAGGTCTAAAAATGGTAAAAATTTGACTAATCTGTAAAAGAAATGAAACTTGATTTGCGATGGTAGTTTGAAATTGGTAACAGTAATCGGCATCTACTAAAAAGTCACTTGCCCAAACCCAATGCAATCCTATAATGTCTTTATTGCACATGTGTAACCTATAAGAGGCAGAGAAAATGAGTACCAGTAGATTTACACAGTAATTTTTTAAAAATATCACTTGAATGTTCAAATTTATGTATTATGAGACAGAATATAGTTTCAGTGAAACAGTTGAACTTTAGTTTCTCAGTCATTCATTTCTCGAATACCATTGATATTTCAAAGTGAATAGGCAGTTCCTACAATCCCTGATTCTTCATAAATTTTAATCTCTTTATTTTAATTCTTGGATTTCTCTAAATTTTTACTTAAATTGGTCTAAATGGGTTAGAGATCACAAGGCTTAGCTGATTCAATATTATTTTTTTCCGATATTTTCCTTTTTTGACACTTCCAAATTCAATGGTTACTTTTTCCGTAACAATGTTTCTCTGTTTGAAAGAGAACATGTTAACATGTTCCATTTCCAACATTGTCATGTTTAGACACATGTAAAGTGTATTGTAGAATTGCATGACTGTTTAGTAAAGTGTTGCTTTTTGGGATAAAGCGCCATTGTCAGGCAAAAAACACATCATTTTCTGTGTACACCACAACATCGGAGAAATTAAAACCAGGAATGGTAAACCAGCACACAGAGCAGAATGCAGCTGATTTTTGCTTGAACAAGACATCAGATCGGTTAAAAGAATCTTGACTAATGGAAAATATTCCGTCCCATTGAAGTGATTTCTTGATGTCAAATGGGAACATTTTTGCATAAGCTTAGGGATAATTCTTCCATTAATAGCACCAGAGAGAGAGTTTGATGCAAGATGGAACTCGGCGATCAATCTCATTCTCATTAAGAGATTTTTTTACATTTTTTTTGGTTTTAAATGACAACTGCAAAACATTAGCTTAAAGAACCTGCTGTATACTTCACTTGGGATTGGATTCATTTGAACAGTAATTGCTTTTCCATACTCACAGGTATCCAAATTCAACAAGGACATTTGATCAAACTTCATTACAATAAATCTTTTGGGAGACAACAGAGGGAAATAAAATCAATGTCTGTGCCATTGTTATACAGAAACACTAAGATCTGTAAACAATTTCTTGGTGATATAATCACATCAATCAAGCTTGAGTAAATCTGGATTACTGGATATGAATTCCTCATATGTATTACGTTACATTATAATTAAAGCGAGCAATCAAGTAGAATTCAATCCCTCAGGGAAAGCTGCTTTTTCAATTCTTCTGAAAAACTTAATGGTTGCATTGGGCAACCATTACTACAGTAGTATATTGAGAATATTTCTTAATTATACAGTGGTGCATGCATGGCTCTAGAGGTGGGTCCAGAGCCCCCTCCCCCCCCCCCCCCCCCTATCTGGAATTTGCAGAGTTCGTAAAAAAAAGCCATGAACATAGTAAAGTAATAAAAGTTATTACTTTAGAAATAAAATTTTGAGAAACAAATTACTTTGTACCTTCCTTGTGAAACATGAACCTGACTGATACATTGATAATTTTGTAAGAATTAAGACAGGCATATACGAGTTAAGGTGGTTCGGAAACCTAGAATCCATGTTGTGGCGTACTATTTATTTAAATTAACAATAAAATCAAATGTAATTTTATAAATAGTTTCTTTCCCATAATTGTCACGAACACAACAGCATAGCCCAGTGGGTTCGCTAAGAATCTCGAAGTCATGAGTTTGAATCTTGTTGAGGATTTTAAAGTTTTTAACTTTCCAAAAATTTTTAAAACACATTTTTGGGTTAAATATTGTAAAATTTTAAAGTTCTAAACTGGTGAAAGTATTTTAATCATAATGTACTTTAATCCACATTAATATCGACAGATGTCCCACACCACCTTAAGTATACAGTAGTTTGACGTAGCTATTGAGGGAGGGAGGAGAGTAAGATTATATAAGCCTAGATCCAACTCCTCCTGGAGTTTGGCTGTGGCATGAGTGAAACAAACCATACCTTAAGCAAAGTCAACCATCAAAAGATTGTTTAAAACAAATGAACAAATTTATCTTTCATTTTATAATATACTAGACTTTGACCCGTGCGTGCACGGGTTGACAATGCATATCGGACAATTATGAAATAGATACATTGACACACCGTATTATTGACATCTACATAACAAAGCTATAAACCTACAATAATGCTATTAATTTCACTACACTTTTTTTAGTAAGAATAATCTTACTTTGTCTCGAAAAAGGCCCTCGCCATAGTTAGAATGCCTCCAATCAGAGACATAAACATGTCTCTGTTCCCATATACCCGTAATGTAACAGAAAATTGAAGTTGCATTGAAAATAGCAGTCAAATTTATCCTAATAAACCTTTTTGAGACTGTAAATGCCTTTCATCTAAAATTTAATCTATATAATTGATGAATTCAACACCTTTTCACCAACATACACATATTTTCTTTGCTACAGACACAATACACGGAACACATTCTATCGTAAAACCAGGTCCGTTGGACATTTATCATTTTAACGATAAAAATTCTTTCTTCACTCTCCTAAGAAATACAATGTGAATTTTTTTGCATGATATCAAATATTTTTTTCGCCATCACGAAGACAAAAGTAAGTACTAAGCTGATATGTATAATTGTTATCTTATAATTTCTCTCATAAGAAATCATAAATATATATGAACAGAATATAAAGCAAATTTCCGATGAAACTGTACACATTTGTGTATTGTTTCTGAGTTCATTCATGGAAATATTGTATTGTGGAAACATAAACTAAAGATCCTGTTAGCATGAATGTATTGCGCACGCGCAAGATTGTAAAATCCGACAAATCCAGAGGAATTCCAGGATCTTTTGAGGAATTTTTGTTGATTATTAATTAGCGAAGCTTAATTGAGAAAAAAAGAAAACAAATTGGTAATCTTCAAGTACCAATGATGTTAAAAATAAATAAAACAAAAGACGACAGTACTCTTCCGATTTATCGGTATTAAAGCCCAAAAATTCAAGTCTATTATTTTAATTAATATAGTAGTATAGATTTGAAAATACAGGAGAGAGGGAGAGAGAGAGAGAGAGAGATTTTCCAAGTCATTTTAGTAGACTCTCAGGCTAGTACAATTTCATTTTCTCCGGCTGTCAGACACCCTGATATTGTGTGACAGGAAAGACAGAGATGGGAAAACACTTCCATTCAGAAGCCATTTTACCGAGAAGATACATCCTCTGAAATGAGATTTGGGGTTATTTAAACTTGGCTTTATTTGGGATTTGATTCCTTGGACTGAAATCATTTGACAGTCGTCCCTTGATTATTGCGGTCGTCTGTCCACTATTTCCATGCCTGATTAATGATTTTTATTTATCAATTCTACATTAGCATCTATCCATGGTGATAGCATCCTTTCCTTTATACCACTGTCTGGCTTTCCTAATATAAATAAAATGCAAGTAGAGATGATCATATTTTATCCTGAACAAAGCACTTGGTTGAGCTCACTTCCTATGAAATTAAGGATGGCAAATTTCCCTTTGTTAAAACTCCAGGGGACCTGGGATCAAACAGGATTTTATAAACCAGAAGGGCTATAAAATCTTACCCTGATTAATCAGTTTTCATACGACCTACTGCGTAATATATCCTGGGTGATGGAAAACAGCAAGTTCACTATATTTTTCATGCACGTTCTAAACAAATGTGCAAAGATGTTGACAGCTTTGTACACTGTCAGTTCATATCCTCCTTTCTTCAATTTTCTTTTATCAGAATTGTGTATCAGAATAAAAAATACACTGATTGAGTTTAAGAACCTTATCTTTCATCCTTCTAGAAGCATTTTCAAATGCCTCCCCCATTTTGACTATCCTTTGAAAAGAGAGTAATCCTTCATAGGGATGAATTTATCCTTCTCATCCAAAGATGCTTTATGTCAAGTTTAGTTTAAATTGGTTCAGTTACATGATTAAGGAGAATTGGAAAATATAAAAAGTTTACAGAGGACAGGAAGACACAAGGACAAACAGTCTTCTAGGTGAGCTTAAAATATAATGATCCCCACCAATTATTCCCTGATATTTGAGCTGTAAGTCTATAACAACCAGCAGTAATTTTCATTTTTTTTATTTCTTTTCTATAAATCAGCATCATGCAGCTATATGATGATGAAAGGATCTTCAAGGAAGTATCAATTTAAATAGGATTACAGAGCCATACTGATCGAACTATGTACAGGATCTGTTCTCAAAACCCTCATCTTTAAAAGAACAATTGATTTAGATCAAGTATTTGATAAAGAAAAAAAAATTCTTGCTTTTCTTGGAAATTTTCCTGCATAAGTGGTTGTTTAACATTATCCTTTTTTTTACTCCCTTGACAAAAATGCAGACACATGTCATCTTTCATCTGTAACTACTGGTAAATGTATATGGTTTTTTTTCCTATGGATGATCTAGTTTGATCAAACAAAGAGCTCGCCCCAAATAAGGAAAACTGCCAAATGATATCAAAATCTGTCAAATTCACAACAACAAATTGATTTCGTTCTCAGACAAATTCCTTAATCATGTGTTACAACTTCCTCTCTGACAGCAAAGATAGCCAGGCAACTAACTGCATTGATTATCATTTGAGAAAAAAATTTACTTTGGGGTTAAATTTAGGTCATGATAATCTTAATCTCAAATGTTCTGGTGATAACAAAATTGATGTTTTTTTTTTACTCTTTACAGATAAAACCATGAATTTATTGGTAGCTTTAATCATTAATTTGTCAACTTTATCTTTATATATTAATACATTGTGTAATTAACACACAACAAAAAATAATTCATTTAGAAGATATTAGGAACAGATGGTTACAGGGAAGTAATTATGATATTTTCCCCACAAATTTAATCTGCCTCAGTCATATTTCAATGTTCCAGTACTTTAAAAATAAACATTAAAATCACCAAGTTAACAGTTTTCCCTTAACTGGTCAATCAGGATCCAATGTCTTATCATTTTCAATAGCCAGTGGTTTTCACCCCTCTAATTAAAGATCTCAATAACTGAAACACCTTTTGAGTACTGTGGTTTCATCAATATTTGTTGAATACCAATTTTTGTTGATTTCGTTTTTGAGCTGATCAACGAAATTACGTGTTCACTGAAGTGCAATTTCTATTAACATTTTGTATTGGTAGGGTCATTTGGCCACAAATTTACATATCCTTGAAACTGCGATTTTTACTTTATCCACGAAAATTGATACCCTTGAATAATAATGAAACCACAGTACCAGTATTTGAACCCCTCTTTAGCATCTGATTACTGGTACTTAAAGAAAAGACTTTCTGAAATGGTTAGGAGCATAAAGAAAACATAAAATATATATCCTATATGGTATGTACAGCACATATAAATTTAAGCTGAAATAGGCATATTAGTGCAGAAACTCTTGTCTAACATGAAAAGCGTCTCTATATATAGACAAAATTAGAATTGTTCTTACTTCTGAAAGCTTGTAAAGAGATAAAGTATTTAAGACTACATTTATTGCACACTTGACAAAAAGCTTTAATTTGGATGTGTGCAGTATCGATTAATCTGAATTTATTGGCACACTTTGACGGCAAATGACCACCACTCTCAGGTCGCCACAAAAGGCAATCAAGTTAAAACTATCAAACTGTAAGGAGATAATGAGACCATTCACAAGGGAATCAGTTTATGTCAAATATTGACAGCTCCGGCATCCATTGCTTCCATCTATGTTCTGGATTCAAGATCTATAGCAATTGTTACAGTCATAGAAAGTCAATACACAACTGGACAGTTCCTCTTTATTTTGATCAATGACTCTAGAAGAAGAGAGGTAACTGTTGTCAGTCTCCCAATAACTACAGATAAACTTCACAGACCAACACCTAGAATGCCGAGAGGTCATTTGTCAAACCTGGCATCTGGCATTAACTCAATAGTTGCATGTGCAGATCTATGGGGGAGGGTGGGTAGGGTAGGGCATGTCAGACTGCCCTTCAAAAGCATAATGAGAGAGCTTTATGGTCCGGATCAGGCTTTAGGAGATGGTACACTTATAACATTGTAGTTATAAGGAAAATGGAAAAACTGAGCACATTTTACTAATTTCCACCATATATGTAAAAAGTTTTAACAAAACATCTTCTCACAAAAGGAGTAATCTACATTTATATCTACATCAAATATGAATGAAGAAAGATTTTGTGTCATTAACATTTACCTGCACACTAAATTACCTTGTACCATTTCCAAGAGAAACTTATCTATAATGTGGAAATAATAATTGTATTGGTTTTCCCCGTATTAATCAACATGTGGAAATATCCACATCATTAATTGTGTTTGTTCATTTTATATCTGGTATCACAAGAAAATATATCAAATTTTGCATTTTAGAATTTTTGTCTGATTTCTATAATGCATTTCTTTTGTGAAATTAATATTAAATACCTGTACCTTGCTTTGAATTAAAAATACATTCCATAAAGTTTGCATGGAATTTCAACTTAGTTTGTTCTCCAATAGAAACAGAATATTGTTGGAACTACATTTTTTCCTGATTGAAATCTATTTGCAACACTAACCTGTATAATTCTCAGTGTCTGAGATTTTGTCTGCATGCAAATTTATATTTGAGGCACATTTAGGAAATGTTCAGATCTCACGCTCAAGAACAAAAAGTGCTAGGTATCTTGTAACTCGTTCAAAAGACCCTAATCCGAGCTTGTCCCCAGATATTCTTACAAATATCTGCAATTTATTCTGTTCTTTCTTTTGATTTCTGTTATCAAAGCCATCTCTAAGAGCATTTATAAATAATGCGCATAACTTGACATACATTGATGAATACATGCATATCATCAGAGAATGAAAACTATGGATGAATGTAATCAATTATCAACATTTCTGGTAATTCTGTGGATTAAAACGTTGACTCTCCGAAAGACTTATTGTAAACTAATTTCATTTTGAAGAAAAATATTGTCATTTTCAAAAGCCCCCCCCCCCCCATTGTATCAGCTTAAACATACTGCCACTCACGTCAATGACTAAAATTTAACTTTTTTTTAATTAGGATCTCATTTTATCTGCTTTCCCTTTTCACTTTGTTATACATTGGTTAAGGAACTTAATAACTTACATCAGATTAACCTGTCTTTTTTTTTTTTATAAAGACCTCATTTACTCACCTGTTTATTGTTATACACATTGAGTGAGCACCTCATTAGATTTTTCTCTACTTATTCTTACGTAAAAGTTGTGGCCCAGATGACAAACAAATGGACTGAGAGACAGATGGATGCTGGACAAAGAGTGATTGAAAAGCTCACTTAAGCTTTTAGCTCGGGTGAGCTAAAAATGATGAGCATGACCCCAGGGGTGACGTCCAGTTTAATGTACCACAAACACGTGGTACCAAAGGTATGAGTTTCTGAAGATCCAATATCAAAGCTCTATGACCATTTTTAAGCCATTTTCACTGTCTATTGAAATGAAAGAAATGTTCACAGCATCCAATGCAAAAATGAAAGCTAGGTGCAAAACAAGATATGATATCTTATCTTCTTATTTCAATACACTTTTTGGCAAATTTTAATTGTTACATCATATCAATCAATGGGCTTAAAATAAGAGATGGTCTGTGAGAAAGAACTTCAAGAATTTCTAAAATCTTACTTATTGCATACAACTATTGGTCTCAAAAGTTCATTTGGGGGACTTGCTCATAAGATGAATAATATTTATTTACATTCTTACTACATGAAAAAATTAAATGGCAGATACCAAAGTTAAGAATGAAACCAAAACATTTTCTTTTATGTCATTAATTCTTATAAATAAATGTACTCGTACAAAGCTTCATTTTATCATGACATCATAAAAGCAGCACAATGGCAACTTTCATTCACCAAATGATAGAAAAATCAAGTTTAGAAAAAAAAATCTTTAAAAAATCTAAAAAATTTTTTTTATCTGTATATTGCTTTATAGTGTTCAATTTCAAAAAACAATGTTAATTTAAAGGCAATTTCAAAAAAGTGTAAATACATGATATTTAACAGGAATTTGCAAAAGTGTGCACAATGAAAACTAAAGTCAGCCAACTTTAAAGATAGTACCACAGGGGCCAAGCCCGTTTTAACATTAATTTTAATGCAACCATAAATAAAGACCTTTCTTTATTTATGGTTACATTGAAATCAATGTTAAAACGGGTTTGGCCCACGTACACCAACTCAAAAAAGATTTCACTATATCACTTTATCAAGAGCTGAATTGTAATTACCAGCCAGAATATTTGGATGCTATGCCCATGCAGGAATGAAGTCATCAATCAATACAAAATTACAATGTAATTTAATATCAATTTACAGCTAATTACGAAATATAGCAAAAAAATGCCAAAATGGACCTTATATGCAAGAATCTGTTTATTTGCACATATATTTAAATGAAATAATTATATTAACAAGGAAAAATTTCAAAAGGCAAAAGGTGACCAAAGATTCTGCCCATTTTGATGGTTGCATGCATGACCTCAGCTTTAATTACACCCATGTATAAAAGAGTCATTTTGAATTCAAATTGAGATCAATAAAACCACGCATATTTTTTCCCTTAAATTGACCATTTGGGGAAAATACATTAATATGTTGTATATCATATTAAATCTTAGTATTATATGAGATATCTGTTATACTGATAAGCAAAATACTGTAACTGTTCTTTTTTTAGAAACTGTAAAATCTGGACTTAATTTTTTTTTAAGATGAATGCATAATTTTACAGGGGGCTGGTCATATTCTCAAAATCTGCCAGTTTGTTAACTTGTTTTGATGAGTTTTAATCAATATACTAATCAAATAATAGGGATGCATGTAAATTCAATTTATCAGCATTAAAGTGAGTGAAAAATCAAGAACAATTGATTATATTAATAATTACATTTGTTGATGACCAGAAATATGAATATGAAAGTACTCACCATGGCCGAGGAAAAAATCTGGTTGCGACGCTTCATTCGATCCCGTTGTTTGCGATCACTCCATCAGTCTGATTAAAACCTGTAGCAATAAAACAGCAGCGAGGCAACAGTCATCAAAAATTAGATTTTAATGGGTAGAGAATCATATGAAGGCATTTAAATGTTTCAATCAGAGGGAGTCAGAGATTGATATCTTTATCATCACCAATATCAGAAACAAATAAACTCAACCTCAACAATCTCAGAGTCCATGAATATCTGACAGGAGGAGTATAAATTTGGTTTAAGATTCTTGCAAGAGGAATAAGCCTTTCTGAGAGTTTCATAGAGAAAAAAAATCCCAAGGTCCCTGTTTCAATCACACTTAGCCAAAGGTTGATTCTTCCAAAGGGAATAGCCTACGACACAAAATACAAAGATCAAGTATGTTGAGAAATTGGCTACACAATCTAGGAAATGTATCGTTTTATATTGTAACCACTTTAACAGTGATAGATCGACTTATTTAAATAAGTGCATCATTACTGTCAAAAGAAACATGGACATTTCTTGGGATCAATAACCAACGAGGAATGATCTCGCAACATGATCAACACACTGATAAAAATCAGGACCGCGGAAATTTGCATCCACTAAATTGACATTAATAAATGGTCACCATTTAGAATAGTAGAAGTAAATCAAAGGTTAAAAGTTCATTCCATTAAATTTTAATTCTGTGGCAATGCATATATATCTTCTATAGCCTATAATTAGATTTATAAGCCAATATATTACATACATTTTCAATTGTTTTCCTTCTGACTGACATATTATACTTTCATTGGTTTAAACATCGCACATGACTGCCAGATATATTTCTATGTCCTACTAGTAAGAATTTATTTTGGCAAAATGGACAAAGCTTTGTCTATACTTATCTCGACATTTTACATTACAAGTGTATTTAATAAAGAAATGGTATTCTTTATGAGTTAATCATTTCATTAGTGTGTTGATCCTGAAAATTGTATCACCCCTTTCACAGGTGTGATTTTATTGAAATTGTCTAAATGTAACAAAAACAATAACTAGGGACTTAATATAATAGACAAATATCAACTCAATTTTAAGAGCAAAGATTTGCCACTGAGAACAACTCTGTGGATATTTTTTTTGGTTACATCTAATTAATTGTTAACTGCCAAACTTGAATGTGTAACAGGTTGGAGATATAATATGACAGATCAAGCAGACCGTGCTTCGAACCTTGACCCCCTGAATCTAAGTCACTAGGTGCTATTCCAATCTGCATAAAGATATGACACCAGCAATTAAACCTTTCTGATCATCACAATTATTCCATCCCTTTGAATGGTTTTTCCCCCTTATATATAGTATACATACCCTGGTCCTACTAAACAGAGAACTCTAGAGAACCCTGGAGAACTCTGGGATTTTTTCATTTAAAGTTAGGGTTATAATGAATGCTTTATTTAGTATGTATCTGTTCAGTTGCATGTTAATTACTACATATATAAACTCATTAAAATTGATTTCAAACTAATTAAAGGCAAATTCCCAAAGGAAATACAGTTGGCATGATTGTAAAACTCCGATCTCATCATCTGTACCCAGAATGGTACCATTAGCACTTCATCCTTGGTCGATTTACTCCCTCTTGTCAGGTCTAGCTGTAAAACTAAATTAATTATAGTCTCATCATGATAAAGCTATACATATATATATATATATTTTATATATATATATATATATATATATATATATATATATATATATATATATATATATATATATATATATATATATATATATATATATATGTTAAACAGTTTTTATATTAAATTTAAGATTATCACCATTATTGCGGGGGGGAAACAATCATGCACATGTTCAAGATAATATATATGCATGTTTCTCAACAGTATTCTCTTTTAAGAGGTGGACATGCATAGCTATAGTCTATACATAGGTTATGCCTGTCCGAGAATAGAATTAATCTATTGTAAAATCAATATGTTGTTTTTGATAAACCTGATGATAATGTTTTAAATTTTTAAAGTGACACAACATACCGTCGAATGAAAACATGTGCCACTGTCTGGAAATAAATCTTGAAGTGATGAAACTTCTCTCAGCTCCGAATATTATCAGTTCGACTTGCTTTTATTCATCAACTAAACCGAGTACGACTTGTCCAGCACCTTTCACTCCCTTCGAAGTTCATTTTACAGATACGGACTGATACGGTCAAAATATGACAATATTCGATCAAACATACGCAGTATTCTCTTCTCAGTTTATGGAGGAGTTTCACGATTTTCGAAAAAATGCCATGTTTCAAAAAATTTGTGATTGCGTCGGTGTGGTGCACGTTCACGACGGGGGCAGCGATAAATTGCTCGGTTCCTGGGAATCCGTGAAAAAAGCGCATGACATGCTGACAGCCTTTCTCTTTTTTAGATCATTAAACACACCGATGCCGGGAACTAATGGGTCTGCTGGAGGCCCTAGTGATGTACCATTTATAGAAGGAACTAGTGAGGCGAAAGAGCAGATTTTTTCTCCTATGAATGAAAGCAGTTCAAGTACAAATATCGAAAGAAACTTAAGAGAAACTCCATCTTTGGCAATGGACACTGACATTGTTGTCCACGGTATTATTGAGGACGATGATGAATCATTTGACTTGGACTTTCATTACAAGTCAGAACTCTGCAAAGTGAAACCTCAATTAGATTTAGATGGCCGCACTGTCTATGTTTGTGACATATGTAGCTATGTAGGACATAAAAGACACAATCTTGTTGTACACAAGATACGATCACACATACGTCCATACAAATGCAGAAAATGCAGCAGAGGTTTTGGATTGCGCAAAGATCTCCGACGACACCATAAAAACAAACGAAATTGCGTGACTTATGGCAGAGAATACAAACAACATTGTGAAGGGAGATCAAGATTGTCCGATTTCCACTTACTGAAAATAGAAGAAACAAGTCAACCAGACACAGTTCATTTGAAAGACAGTGTAAACAAAGATAGCATTGGTATTGCAAATGGAAAAGAAAATAACACAAATCAACAAAATCAGTCAACTTTAATGGAAGCTGATCAGTCTTCAAATGTTCAAGAAAATGAAATGTTAGTTTCTAGAATTAAACAATCTAAACCTTCAGCCTCTCAAGATCAATCGGAATCTAATGTCCATTCAGAACAGGAGCAAACTTCCCATGAAAAAAGCAAAGATGCTAGTTTAAGGAGTGCTAGTGATGACATGGCCACTGCAACATCTAAAATACCTTCTTCAACGGCAGCGCAGGTAACAGATAAACCGCTGCATTTTGCAAAGATAAAGTTTGAGCCTGTGGAATCAAGTTCAGGTCTCTTTGAACAAGTGAAAACAAAAGATGGGGTGCAATTTCAGTGTCTGGCTTGCAAGTTTGTTTCCTCCAAAAAGCAACAAGTGGAAGATCACACTAAACGTGTGCATTGTAAGCAATTCAAATGCTCAGTGTGTGGTTCTATGTTTGGTATGAGGAAGGATCTTAATCGTCACTATCGCAGAAGTCATAATATGCATTTAAATTGTCGAAAAAGATCACAACTTGAACTACATTTTTGTGATAAAAAGTAGTCAATAGTGAAATATTGAAACTTAATACTGTGAACAAATATGCTCTTACCAAAATTAAAAATAACAAGAGTAACTAGTTCATTGCATGCTCTGAATGTTCTGCTTCCAAAGACCACTTTAAAGTATGTACATATATTTTGTTTGTTATTTCATTACTAAAGCTTTATTTTTTCTTCTTCAAAAGACATTTGATTATTTCAATTGAAGTTTTTACATTTGTTTTAATGTTAACCATATTGTATTGTATACAAGTGTATACTTTGAACTGTATTCATTTACTGTATTTGTTTATATTATATATATCTTTTCTTGCTTTCTCTCTCTCTTTTAGTTATTTTAGTTTGAAAATTATTTAGATAATTATTTACGGAATATTTTGTTTTGTTCAAGGCTCTCATTTAGCTATTTTGATTGTTTAGTTTTCTTCTTTTTAAGCCATATTATACAACATTCTATTCTTAAACTAAACTTTTTCTTGAAAATGTCTTAACATGGTACATATGTACATTGTATTTTACAGAACATTTGTACATGTATTAAATTATAAGTAATGTATAAAACACACATTTTCTTATTATTTTTTACATCAATACTGTATCCATAATGTTATACCTGTATAGATATTCCTTTTTAATAGTTCTTACATACAAAAAGTTCAAACAATGAATGTTAATTCAACCAGTTTAACAAATTTGATGTTAATCCATATGCTCGTTGAATATAAACATTGTTTGGATGCCATGTCATAATATTCATTTCATTTTGGCGGAACATAAATAGCCAATTGCAAAAGGTCGTTTGCATGGTGGGTTGCTACTTGAAATTATACTTGCATCTAAAGTATAGAGGGTACATAACAAAGCAGTTGTTGACTGGGATCTGGGCAACAAATAATTTGTTAAGAATTTTTGCCAAATTTGGTCCTTGGCCTTCAGCAATATTTCTGTATTTGGGTCAAACAAATCAAATGTTGCTCCCTTACTCAGTCAAAAATGTACAGTATGTAATTTGTGAATTTATTACATCAAAACAAGGCTTTTATCCTGTAGTTTTATCCTTTTTTTGTCTGGTGGAATATTGAATTAGCTCCAGACTTTGAAAGCCATGGGAAACAATCTCTCCTCTGTAAGGCTCTGTTCCTTGGCTTGCTATGATATATATGTCATTATTTATTAATTAATTGACTTATTTATTTAGGAATCATTCTTTGAGTATTATGAGGTGATGATTTTGGTTGAGGCGTGATCAAATCCAATAAAGCCCAAAGGGCTTTATGATAGATTTGATCACGCCCGACCTTATAATATTCAAAAAATGATTCCTTATTACGGTACTTATATTTATATAATTTTAAGCCATCGTACGATTAAATTTTCAAATATAAATAAGCAAACGTCGCTGGCGCCTCAATTTGGCGTCATTTGAAGTTACGGGTTGTATGGTACAAAATCAATATGTAGTGTTATCACAGGCAATGACACTGGAAAATGTAAATACTTTGGTTTACAAATATAAACTGTTAGGATCAAATAAGTTGAAATATTCGGGTGGCCATTTATTAGTCAAATTAGTGTTCCTAATATGATAATTCGAAAAAAATTGTCACTGAGGGATGCTGAGGGTTGACAGCAGCCAAGAACCAAGCGAGATTTATCCTTTTTAGGTTCTATAATATATTGAAATACTCTTTTATTGGGGATGAATATCTAGATGTCTAAGGAATTTTACCATGTCAAGTTTGAATCTTTAATACCATACAAAACATTGGTTCCTACATGTATTTAACAGTCTTATATTATATAAAAACCATCATCAGGCAAAACAGTTGCAAATAAGTAGCATATGAATAAATATTAATCAGGAGTTGCAAGTCTTGAGCTGTTGGTTGGGTGGTATTTCTTGAACCATATTTTTAAGCCATATGTTATTTTTCTACGATCTAGCTAGTGTGCCACTATAAAACTGAAATTTTATTTTGTGCATGTATAATTTGGGATTGCAAGAATAGCTATTTACTTTTTATGCATAAGCATAGGAAATTATTTTACAATCTATTGACACTATACTCCACTTGGAAATATTTTAAACAGAAAACTGAACAAAAGTTATTCAATAATGACGTATTACCTGTAAACAATTATGATTCTTTTGATGAGGTCAATACATGGTTTATAGACCTAATGAGAGTATATCAACCGAGTATGAAGTCTTGGGTTAATGTACTCTCATCAGGTCTTTGACCGATACCAGGGCTGCGTTCAAGATCGTAGCTGCTACGTACGGCTACATAGTTGAACGATAAGCTAGCCTAACCGCTACGTAGATATTCGTAGCTAAATATTTTATGCTAAGCATCAAATCTAAAATGGCCACCTTAGTTACCACTTTGTAAAAGACATGAAATATATTTACTTAATGATATTTTGTTCATTTTTTCAGTTGTAATGAATTTAAACATGTATATTTCCGTTTGAAATTAACACAAATTATGTCGATGTAATAGTCTTTTGTTGAATATTTCCCACTTCAAATCTGAGACCTAGGGGCTAACCTAGCAGTCCGTTCAATAGACCTAGATATCTATGACCTAGCAGCTAGGCTAGCTGCTACGATCTTGAACGCAGCCCAGAGGGCTTTATTAAAATAAATCAAAAACTAATTCTCTTCAGTCTCCTCAAGAATATGAAATATTTTGTTCATAATGTGTAGGCGTTGATTTCGCTATTGTGACGTCACAAATGTCAAAACCAGCATTTTGTCTTGAAAACCATTTTTAGTATGGTGAGGTTTATAAATTTTCTATTTTTAGTATAGTAAGGTTTATAACAATTTTTAGAATGATCATGCGACAGAAATCAAACAATCATATTCTTGGGATTAATACGAAATAACATGTATAATATATCAATTATTGCTGTTTTTGAGGTCAATACAATGATTTTAGCTATCCTCGAAGTACAATATTCACTTTGGCTTGGTGAATATTGTACATGTACTTCTCAGGTAATTCAAATCAACATGTTCATCAAAAAAACAGCAATAATAGTTTTATTAAATGATTCAGCGCTAAATTGATACAGACATATCAAATTGAGTGTAATCAAGAGAAGGTTTTAGTTTGAAGCTATAGTCGAACAAATTGAAAAACACGATTTTTCATTTGACAAACTAGTTTTTAGTCAAATGTAAAGAAAATCAAATGTAGGAGGTCAAGTGCAGCTGAATACAACGTTCTATTTTTTCTTGATTGTTGGATATCAGCCAATCAGAGAGCTAGGAATTAATCAATCATATAAAAGATCCATTTATTTTCCCTATGATCTTATTTTTTCGCGATCACTTTCACTATGTTTGCTATTAGAAAATGTTTATAATAAAATTGAAAAAAAAGACTGACACAAATACAAAAGGGTACATATTTACCCCATGTTCCCAAATTTTTTGGAAGTGTAATAATTTAAAGAAGTATATGCTATAAAATATGAAAGCATATTTATACATCCACATCGTTCTGACTGATGAAAATTCAAGAACGGGTCTGATGAAAGAGGCTCCACTGTATCTTTATAATCTAAAGTCACTATTTAGCTGAGAACACATTAAATGGTATTTTTCCCATTTGAACATGAGGATGGTAAAAGTGAAATAAATTCAATGAATTAAGAAGAGTAGTTTTAGTGAATAAAAAGCCAGAAACATGCATAATCACTCTCAAAATATTTAATACATTGTCGTAACCAATAAGTATGAGTATTCAGATGTAACTGTATGATTAATGACGTGTTTTACAGTAAAACCATGATTCAGATTCAATGACTCCTATGTCATAAATGTAGTTCAACAACAGGTTGAAACAAAACAAATGTAACACAAAGATGATGAAAATCAAATTTCCAATGAACAATCACTTGTCATTTCTTGATTTCTTGTCAGCTTCTTTCAGGCCTATCCAAGTGTTGAGTTGTTTGGCCCGGACGTTGCCCCAGATAACGTGGTCATTGAGGGCCAGGATCTGGGCAGCACACAATGCTGCCGCCTCTGGGAACATGACTGTGGCACAGCCCAGACCTGTTAAATCAAGGTCATCTTTAATACATGGGAAGTGGGGAAGAGTGTAAACTACAGATAATAAATGGTATTTGTTTGTAGTGTTAAGTATTCTAAACTGTACAGTGTATGTGGAATGTATCAGTCTGCGCTTTTGCTGAAAAGCAATTACCACATGCAGAAATGAAATAGGATTTATTGACTGATATATTTCATTATAGATATTGAAGATCCTAGTTTTTCAGTGGGTGGTCCATCATGCCTAGTATGATGAGAGACTGGTGAGGTCCTTGTCTGCTCAAAAAAGCAACATTTAGTTTATGGAATAAAATTCTCCAAGTCTTACCTGAAGGCAGTCTCATGGATGACCAGATGTCATGTGACCCCCAGTCTCCGGACAGAGGTGGACAGTTGATAACGGGCCAAGTGGCGTTTCCTGAGAGAACTGGGCCCAGGCCATTGCTTCTGCCAGCTACTGCTATAAACACAGTGGGTATTCCCTCACCTGAAAAATCAAACGAATGCTTCAACATGTACAGGGTATGTGCTTGCAAAGAGTTTCAAAGCCATGCAACTACAATTATTTGTTGTTATTATAACTTGAGTGATGTGGAGTCATTGCAAAATTTCATAGGGTTTTTAATTTTCTGACATTAACTAGAGTGTACTCTTTATCTGAGATTTATCTTATTATGTACCTTCATACTCTGCTAAGATTTTCATGGTTTCCTCAGTCCCTTTATGAGCAGACGACACCCGTAGCTCACAAGGCACACCCAGTTGTTGACAGCTTGTTCGGATTTTCTCACAATGCGGCATGTCTGAAGCAGACCCCATGAATACCACAGCTCGAGCATTTGGCTTAGGGATAAGCAGCTGCAATGGTTAATCAAAGAAATTGGAAAAAAAAAAACACCACCAAAAACCATTTATTGTAAGGCATCTAATATACATTTGTGTAGGACATTGACCCTTTCTTTCCTTTGTATTTTCATCAATAAAATTAGAATTTATAGGCAATCATTAGCTGTTTCGTCATCTTAGCTCACTCCTTCATAATTGCTATATGTACATCAAACTTTTACCTTGACTCTTTCTGCCACCCATTCAAAGTTCCTTTTGACAGTGTCCAGTGCTTCCTGAGTTACCTCCCTTAGCTCCCGGTACACCTGCTTGTCCTTCATGAGTCGCTTGTCCCCTGATGGCCACAGTCTCCAGGAGTCGCTGTCTATCACATCAGCCAGCACAATCTCTCCTGTATCAGGAGCAAAAGAGGAAATTAGCCATGCAAAATATTTCATTAATTGTTATTACTGACCCATTCTGAGTAGCTGCAGCTTTATGTATGCCACCCAAAGTGTATTGCACCATGTAAAATAAAACAAGGCACCTCTAAAAGCAGATGTCTGGTCTTTTTAATGTAACATGCCACTGAACTAGTTTTAAGCCTGCATGTATTTTAAAAAGATGATGATGAAAATTGTATTATCTTTACTGAAAAATTATTAGCTGGGGGTGGATGCTGCTTTTTGCTTTTTTTCCCCTTTTGCAGAGAAGTAGATATATCACATTAGGGATCTAGACTGTGAGCTTGAGAATTATTAAGAAGTGCTTCTTTGTCTCACTACTAATATATGATTTAAGCCTGGATTTTGAAATAAAGATAATACAATCTCCCAAGTATCTTCACCTTAATTTAGACATATTGTTCACCTTGAAATGAATTTGAATGGAAAAGCAGATATCAACGGGACACTGTTACAACCTGTGCTGGGCTTGACTCCAAACTCGATCTTCATGTCAATGAGGCTACAGTCAAGGGAGGCCCAGCTTCTCTCCAGGATTTCAAACACTGTGACCGTTGTTCTGCTCATGATGTCCAGTTCATCTCGTCCAATCAGAACTCCCCCTACAGTTATGTTAGCGGCCAGGCACTGCTCATAGGACCACTGGGGATCATGGTTCGCATCATCCTACATGGACAAAAATATTGCACATTAAAACTGAAAAAAACGAAATATCAATGGTGCATCAAAACAAATCCCGCACAACATCAACACCGCTAATCAGAAAACCACTTACCAAGGAAATAAAGAAAGAACGCATTTATTTAAATACAAAAAGCTCTAAAACCCACGGCTCACAAACTTAGATATTATTTGGTTGTTCACCTTGAAGAATGTCTCCTGCTTGGGGGGACAGAACCTGTAGCCTTCCTTAACCCCTGGGTTCCTCTTCAAAAATGACCCCGTGGCAACCCTCCTTGTGACCCACTCAATGGGAATCATGTCACACTTGTAGCCAATGAAAGATGTATCATCACATCGCCTCACAAAGTGTGTTTTTATCCCTTGAAAAATGATAAATATAAGTGCAAATTGTAATAATTATTTTGACAAACAAACTTCAAAATATCATGTAGCGGGCAGGTATTTTATTTTTATTTCAAGATTTGTGAAGGGAAAGAAGGGGAATAACTTATTTTTCAGACTATAACTTCAGATTGAAAATTGAATTATGGCCCTTTTCAAAATGGCAATAAAAATCTTTTTACCTGATGTGACAGTGCCCAAGAACCAATACATTTATCTTGTTTGACCTTAGCCTATTTGAATAGTTGATAAGAAAACATGATAATACCTGCACTGTTGAGTAACTGGAAAATGGCTGTTGTGGTATCCGTGGAGATTGCTGCCTTCCCTTTCAGTTCGTGTGAGCGGTCCCCATCTCCTGCAGTAATGCGGTCCTTTGATTTCAACAAGACAAGTTCTGGATCGTCTGCTACCTGGTACACAACTTTTGTCTTGCCCTCGATAATCACTGGCCCCAACTTTACCTCTGTAGGTATATATATATTCAACAAACCTCAAATGTCTCACTAGAAACTATGTCATTATAACATTTACCTCAATCACAAGTGATTTTGATCAATGCAAATTGAATGAAAGAACATCTATACGTCACATAAATATGAGAATCTATTGTAACTCTTTCCCATAAAAAAACTGCGACCTTCCAGGATGACCTGGGTCAAGGACATACTGTGTTGTGTCAGCATCTGAAACTTTTGGCAAGCTTTTAAAAATTGTTTAGTTTAACTACCATCTGCTTACCCAGTGATTAAGTTAAGTTTAGGGTTGGTAAAAAGGGAAATTATATTTTTTTTTTCAACATGGTGCAAAAATAGAAATAAATCTGAATTCTTAAAACAGAAATTATGCTCAGCTATAGTATCTTGAGTGAGTATTTTTTCAAACAAACAATTTTTTTTAATGTCCAGGGGCACACCCTCTCTGGAAATAATATAACCTGGGACCGTAGGTCAAGGGCATGCTGTGTTGTGTCAGCATGAACTATTGTTCAACTTGAAACCTTAACACAATTATTTAATTATAATGACATAAATTTACACAATGAAACGCTCAGCATGCAATTATGAGAAACTCATGAACATGTAACTCTAGAGATATGACACTGAATGAACTTACCGCTTCACTAATTAGGTTAATTAAACACCTTATAAAATGCAACACCCCAAACTTTTTTTCATTTACAAAAGGTAAGTTTAAAGTATACCTAATATTCCAAACCCCTACCTGTTTCTGCCATGATAGTTTAGGTTCGGTCTTTATCGCTTCAAACCCCACGTGCTGTATGACTCCGGCAGGCTACTTTTTTCACTGCTGATGAACACGTGTTTACCTATTTTTAGATTCGATTGGAAAAAATGAACTTGTTTTCGGTGGAAATGATTTGTGATTTCGATAATAGATCTGCATTACTTTAAAATCAAGGTTTTCTCTGCCTGCTTATGTTCTTAAGAAACTTTGAGCTTTCTATTCATCTTTATTTTTTTCTTTCAAATTCTTTTATTCGCTTTATGAATTTGAACTTCATGGTTCAGTTGTGTTGTTGACTTGATGATTTTTTTTTGGTCTGCTTTCAGACACAAAGCATCACTGAAATCGATTAAAAACAGGTAAGTTTAAAATTTGTTTTAATAAACAAACATTGGTTCAACCATGTATACGTACTTTTATAAATGACGTTGTAAAAATGAATGAGAAATTATCCTCAGAATCTGTCACGCATGATAACCACGTGGAACTGTTGTGATGAAATCAGGTGCGGACCTTATATTATTACTTATAGTTTTGACATACCCATGGCCGTTATGAATTTGTTTATTTTTACAAATGAAGAAAAGCCCAAAATGATTTTTTGGCACAGAACCTTGAAAATCTACCTTTTTGCATATTTCATTTAAAAAATATAAACAATTGAGAATTTATCGTCTTTTATCACTTGTATCAATATTTATTTCATCATCGGTGTTGCATATTATAGCCTATTTCAGAGGTCACGGTTGTTCTGCAACCAAGGTCAAGGTCACTAAAATAAAAATTTGACATTAGTTTGTTTATATTAGCTCTACTTTATTCTGTTAATGATAACTGGTAAAAATAAAATAATTATTACCTGTATAAAGTCAAGTCACATGGACAAATTGAACAAGTTTTCATTTAAGGTAAATGCATGCAAGTAAACAGGGTTACAGCAAACATGCTTGTAATGAATTGAACAAAATTGATTTTTATTATCTGTGACTTTATTTCATGTTGTAAACTTGAATTATGCTTATAACAAAGCAAATTATTAAGCCCGTCTTTGGCAATTCATTATAAGTGTGTTTCACTGTATATACAAATCTAACCACCTATGGAAAAAGGCAGTCACAGCTGTTTAGTTATTCATTATTCCATGCTCTTGTCCACATTTAAAATGTTTGTCCATGCAGCCTTTAGTTTTCTCTTTCACAGGTATGGTTGATTCTGTTGGCAGTCAAGAGGACGTTGGGCTTAGGGAGGCATGTGGGGTGTTTGGGTGTGTAGCCCAGGGGGAATGGCCCACCCAGCTGGATATAGCCCATACAATCTACCTAGGGTTGGTTGGACTACAGCACAGGTAAGAGGGTGTCACAAGGCCAACCAGGCAGCATAGATTTGTAGATGTTAAATTTGAATGTATGTCAGGTCAAAAATACTTTATATTTGATTTGATTTTACAGAGGACAAGAGAGTGCAGGTATAGTGACCAGTATGGGGACCAACGATTGTAGGTACCGGGTCAAGAAAGGCATGGGGCTGGTCAGCAATGTGTTTTCAGAGGAGGATCTCCATAAACTCAAGGGAAATATTGGCATAGGTAAGTCTTGCTAGGACCTCCATAAACTCAAAGGAAACATCGGCATAGGTAAGTTTTGCTAGAATGTCCATAAACTCAAAGGAAACATTGGTATAGGCAAGTCATGCAAGAATCTTCATTAACTCAAGGGAAACATTGGCATAGGCAAGTCATGCAAGAATCTTTATAAACTTAAGGGAAACATTGGCATAGATAAGTCTTGCTTAATTAAGGACCTCCATAAACTCAAAGGAAACATTGGCATAGGTAATTCATGCAAGAATCTTTATAAACTCAAAGAAAACATTGGCATAGTTCAGTCATGCTAGGACTTCCATAAACTCAAAGGAAACATAAGCACAGGCAAGTCATGCAGGAATTTTCATAAACTCAAAGGAAATATTGGCATAGGTAAGTCTTTCTAGGACCTCCATAAACTTAAAGGAAGCATTGGCATAGGTAAGTCTTGCTAGGACCAGACATGAGAGAGGCAAGTTAGGATATGGAATTTTTGGTTTATATTTATAAAGAATTAAGATAAGGAGGACAAAATTCATACAATTATAACATCATGCAATATCCCCCAGAGATACAGAAAACACTAATTGTTTACACTACCGCAATAAAGAACTTCGAGTTTGTTGGGGAATTAGAAAGAAGTAAAACTCGAGGACAAATTTAAACCTCCAACAATTTGACATTTTATAGAACTCAAGTGCACACTTAATACACAGAGACAATCAAGTATTGAAATCAAGAGTCATGTAGAAAGTTTACAATGACTTCTTGTGTTTAGAAATATGAATTAATGTCCAGGCTTGAAATTGTTAATTTCATTTGATAGGTCACACTCGCTACTCCACCCAGGGCGATTCGGACACCATCAATGTGCAGCCATTCGTGGTGGAAACCATCCACGGACTTATTGCTGTGGCTCATAATGGAGAACTTGTGAATGCCAAGAAACTGAAGCAAAAGGTATGTTAAGACTAATAATCCTTTGCAGTCCTAAATTTTTTAATGAGACATGGGTATGTTTAAAATAATGTTTTTTCATTGTTTCAGTTACTCAAACATGGGGTTGGACTGTCAACAGGAACCGACAGTGAGTTGATAACGCAGCTTTTGACACATACCCCAGAGTGCGGGGAGCCCCATGGGGCTAATTGGATTGGAAGGTAACAGAAAATGGACTTTGCTGTATATGATTAATGTGTCAAAAAGTTTGGTAATGCACTCTATGATTTTTGTTGACACATTGTATGAAGATTTTATGCAAAATCATATTTTTACACTTAAACTTCGATATCCCGAACACTGATATCTCGAATACAATGGATATGTCCAAGTGATTTGTAAGTCCCAACCACTTATTTTTTAAGTATTTCACCCTCGATATCTCGAATACTCGGATATCTCAAACTATTTAAACAGTCCCATCTATTTCGAGATAACAAAGTTTGAGTGTATATACATGTAGTTGTAAAAGACTGACATGATTACATAATAAAACAAAATTTATGGGTAATGTGCTGTATGAACTTACTGGGAAATAGCAACTCTACCATCCATGTTCAAATATTAATGAAATTTTTATTTTTGATACAGAATCAAGCGCATAATGAACGAGACTGTTATTTCATACTCGCTTGTCATCATGCATGACGACAAGATCTACGCTCTCAGGGACCCGTTTGGAAACAGACCTCTCTGTCTTGGGAAACTTCTGTCTGTGGGCTCAATCAAAGGTAGGTAAAGGATGACTCTGATTAAAATCCAGAATAAGAATTAAGTTTCAGAAGAATGGAAATGCAATGTGACACAGAACTATATATAACAACCTTTTGATTTGTTTTTGTAGACAATTCTGTGAAAGATCAGGTGGTTGATGGATGGGTGGTGTCCTCAGAGTCCTGCTCCTTTAACAGCATCGGTGCTAAATACTACCGCGAGGTGTTACCAGGTAACTTTTCATACCAATACTCATGAGGTCATGTTGTGCTTTAAATCATCACCACATAGTTTGGTTGATTTTGAGAGATGAAATTTTTGTGACGTAAAGACATGTAGAGCAGAATGTTGATAAAAAATACTGTGATATCACCAAAAGCCCTACAAGACATCTCATACTAACAATTGAAGACTACATATTTATAAACAAATATTGTCACTATTCCAGCTATCTCATATATACTAAGAATTATTATTTAGAGCATTCAGTAACTTGGCCTATGTTGATTTTTTTTCAGGTGAAGTAGTTGAACTAAGTAAGACAGGCATAAAATCGGTCTACATCGCTCCGCGACCGAACAACAAGCCTCCAGCCACATGTATATTTGAATATGTGTACTTTGCCAGGCCAGATAGTATCATGGAAGGTGGGAAATCTTCTGTTAAAATTACATGCATTTTAAAAACAAATCAAAGTTCTACATTTTACGTTTAATACAAATCTGCTTGAAAATGAACAATGTTCTACTGACATTGAATTGTGGGTAACATTTGTATTTTGTATCTAGGTCAGATGGTGTACAGTGTCCGACAGAGGTGTGGGCGACAGTTAGCCAAGGAGGCCCCTGTGGATGTGGATCTGGTCAGTACCGTACCAGATTCAGCCACACCCGCTGCCCTTGCATACGCTGCTCAGGTAACGAGACTTAATTAACAAAAACACGAAGAAAATACCCATATGTATTTATTGAAGTTTTATTTTGTTTTTCAAGACTTCATGTATCTATTTTTAAATAAGATATCATAAACTTTATCAGAGAAAAGATATTTGTGATATGGATTTAATTATTTGAGAGAAAAAAGAGTACAATATCATTTAGATATACTTTGTGAGTTTATATTTTCTGGAATACATTTAATAGCTGGGAATTCCATATGGAGAGGTTTTTTGCAAGAACCGTTATGTTGGGAGAACCTTCATCCAACCAAACATGAGACTAAGGAAAATGGGAGTCACCAAAAAGTTTGGGCCCTTGAGTGAGAATATCAGAGGGCGAAGGATTGTTCTGGTTGATGACTCCATCGTCAGGGGGGTAACCATGACCCCTATTGTCAATCTACTGAGGGCAGAAGGTGCTAAGGAGGTAAGATACCTTTGTCATTGACTACAGTAGTTGTACTCCAATTATTTCCCTTGTGTTGCCAACCTCATCAGCCATTTCTCTAGTTACTACAAGAATATATCTCTTGTCAATATAATTGTGCATTTTTTGGTATAATATCATAGATCTAATGTGTTTTCTTCCAAATCAAAAATTGTACACACATGTTCAGTCACTGAAATGTGTTATAGGATTTTTAAAGAAAAAATTGTATTATTTTTAGCTATAGTCTAATAATTAGTATTTTCCCTGTTTGTAGGTGCATATTAGAATAGCCTCTCCCCCTATCAAATACCCTTGCTACATGGGGATCAACATCCCAACACGAAAGGAGCTGGTGGCCAACAACATTCAACAGGACAAATTTGCCGAATACTTTGGTAGGTAGGCAGGTCAAATGTAAAAAATATATATTTATTGCTCTGCTGCCTATGTTTGCTGTTCAAAAGGGTTATCTTTTGTCTCAAAATTGAAAATATCAAATCGAAATACATGTATATGGACTGTATGGGGTGGTTTTTTTTTGGGGGGGGGGGGGGGTGGGGGTTATGCAAGGAGAAATGTTTTATTTCCTTTATCTCTTCACCAAAATTTGCATTGTACATTGGCATGCACTCCTGAATCTTCATGGAACTAAATACATGCACATATAATAAGAGTAGCCATGCCCATTTAGCTTTGTATAAAATCAAAGAAACTCAGGCTCCTACAGAGTGAATTTAAAAAGCAGCATCCTTTTACATATAATATTTTATTCAAATGTTATAGTTCACCATTTTCGATGGAATGAAATGATTACCCTGGTAATCAATCTTTAATGTGCCTGATGAATTTTACTTTCCCTTGTTTGTACAGGAGCAGACAGTCTGCACTATCTGACGGTAGAGGGGCTCCAACAAGCAGTAGTGGAGGGGATCAAAGGGGACGGGCTGGAAAACACCGGGCACTGTGTGGCCTGTCTCACTGGAAACTACCCAACAGATCTAGACTGGTGAGGAGTGGATCCAACCATTTGTGGAGGTGGATTGAAGACGAAATATTCATTTTTTTTTTTTGTGGCTGTGATTTAAAAAAAATTAAGTGCTGATGAAATGGGGTGCCAATTTCTGAACAGTTGTCTCAAAATATCTGCTATGAACACACATAATTGTGCCAATCTTATTTATGTAGTGAATTCCATTCATGTACATGTATTGTGGACACTTAGTCCGAGGTCCCTTGAATGATATTACAATATCCAGCTCAAAGATTCAGGGCTTTCTTACTATCAGAACAAAGTTGAAATGCATGACACCAAATTTATTACTGGTACGTGTTTGTATGTATAGTGTACATTTGTGTTTAGCTATGTTCTCATTTGAATTTTCTTTAAATTGTGTTGAAAACAATTGCAATGTACAAGTTTCATTAGTGTGTATGGTTGAGATGCAAAACTCAACTTCATATTTCATGCTTCATATTTTAATAATCTCCCATGAAACCATAATTTGATGTTCACAATTTTTTTTACAAAATTGACAGTTTAATATAATTAAGCTCATTGAATTTGATCCACTTTCCGTAATTAAATCTTCTGTGATTAAATCAACATCTTCATACGTGTTAATTTAAAGCACAGATCAATTCCAAACTGTATAATTGTTTGCTAGGGAGACTTATGAATCTCTGTAAATAAATACTCACTTTATGTACATAAATTTTAATGATGGTCATGTGGATACAATATTATTTATATTGGAAAAGTGCTCAAAATTTGTTTGCATTTTCCAATTTTTATGTTAAATTTACTGGACTACATTTGTAAAATAATTTTTAAAGTTTCAATAAATTCAAATTCAAAAGCTTGTGTATTTTTGGGGTTTCAAAATGACATTGGATTGATCCATTTCAATTTTTCAGACATTAAGTAGGAATCCTCTTTACCTGCACACTTGTTATGCATTGGTTTTTTTTTTTCCTTTTTTTGGGGGAGGGGGGGGGGGTGGTTATTAGTTATAGTTTCTGCCATTTAAAATATCTATGAAATATACAGATCAGTAGAGAAATATGCTCAATAATAATGATGTGCTCACTGTTTCCATCTTGATAATATCTAGCATAGGGGAAATTATATAAAATATCTACCATAATGAATAAAATTTTGAGAAAGTTTAATATATAAAAGTTGTACAATAGAACAGCTTCACAGTGCAAGGCTGACCAATATATAGCCTCTATGGTTGATAGCTTATCAAAATAGTTTATACACTTCATGACATGCTCTACGCATTCAGACATTTGCTAAAATGATTGCAACGTCCCACAACAGGATTTTCACAGGGGGAAGAGATTTTAATGAGCTTTCATTCAAGGAGTCCCTTGCTGATGAATAAAAATTTAGGTAGCTAGAAGCTATGATGCTATGTTAACATCACAAACTAACATTTGAGACAGTGACAGTTGTGTGTTATTCTATAAGCTCAGAGTGGTTTCATGTTAACATTTGATGGAATGGTAAATCATTAGAAGGAAATACCATATTCCATAACCCACCATTATATGGTCACATAAACATGTACACGAACAAAAATTTTCATAATTAAGATTGAGATGTACCTGTAAGTCAAAATGTCACAAGATAACTTCACATACATTCCAGATGTACAAAAAAAATAATAAGCACAATCTCTCACAAGAATGATTAAAAAAGACACTAAGTTCAGTTATTTCTCCATTTATTCAGGATGAAAACCACAACTATATGCAGTAAACAGTTGAGCAACAGAAACAGTTGAGTACCTTGTTATTTCATCTCAAGCTCTAGCATATGTAGCACATTGATAGCAGCATGTTGTGCACATTTACCATGTTGGTTATATACAAATAAAGTAATATATGCACAGTTTGATTGAACAAATGTTTTCCACATTTCTCTCTCTCTCTCCCTCTCTCTCTCTGGCAAAACAAATAGATCAAGCATTCAATATCATATAAAGGTTAAAGTTTGATTTTAAGACAATATTGAAAGTATTAAGGTGTAGATCTGTTTTTAAGGGAAGGGGGAGGGGGGTTCCTACAAATGGCAAAATATTGAACATGGCAAATGTTTTTGCAGAAGTAAAATCTGACAAAAACAAACATGGAACACCAATGTACATGTAATGCCCAAGGGTAAAAATAATGTTTAACACAATTCTGTTTCTAAAACTAATCTTGCCATTTTAACAGTGCCAAGGGAATTTTGTGCTTTAACCAGGAACTCAATACATTAACAATGGTCTAGGTGAAACCTGCTATTCTCTTTCAATATTACTTGGTACTCCAGAAATTCTCATTATTCCACAGGATTTCGTAATTTGATCTCGAAATTCAAGGGTCTTGGGCTTACTCTAATAACTGATCAATACAGGTTATTTTGATAAAAATCAGGTTTTTCTAAACCTGACTCATGACAACAATTTTTGACCATTTTTTAAGAAAATGAACAAACTTTCAAACTGTTAATCACTGATTAACAAACAGACAACCTAATGTATCACAATCAGGGCAATGTACATATAACATTTCCAAGAAAACCCCCTACAGATGCGTATCCCTTCATGATGATCCTTGACTGGTCACGGACTCCATGAGTGAGCATCCTATGGGTTGCAAACTCAGTGAGTATGGGCCAAAGACTCGGTGAGTAAGTTTCCTCTGGGTCACAGACTCAGTGAGTGTCCTATGGATCACATACTCGATGGGTGTCTTATTGATCACATACTCAGTGAGTTTCCTTTTGGACCACATACTCAGTGAGTTTCCTTTGGGCCACTTACTCAGTGAGTGAGTGTTCTGTGGAGAAGCTCCATTACTGTCTCTTTCTGTTGGGCGGACACAGAGAACTTGAGAGACCAGGCCACCACCCGTTCAGCAAACCAGTTGGCATCCTCCTGCTTCAGCTGTGAGTGACAAATGTTCAGCAGAAGTTTCACCGAGTCCAAAGGGTTTGGAAAAGGAACCTGCAACAAGAAAAAAACCAGAACATGCAGTTATTGTGTGTAGTACACAAGATTTCAAATACTCATTTAAGTTGCAAGAGGCTCTCTGTTCTTGATCAAAGAGTTGAAAGATGATCACAAGATTAATGCAGACTAATAATGCAGTGATACACGTTTTCATACCTGTAAATTGTCTGGGCCCCTTCTAAGCTCATGCATCATGTACTCCTGCTCGTCCTTGAGAATCGCCATGGTAACGTAAGGCATTGAGTATTTTTGATCAGCTGACATATTGTACCACTCGTCCGGTACATTTATGTATTTGGCAGGATTGATGAGGTTGGTAAGGTTGGCTTTCCCAGAATGTTCTGTTCCGAGATGGGGCTCATCTTCCCACAATACCCTGCGAGATTTGTTCAACATCTCACACGATACACAGATGTCAAAAGAGTTTTCAGAGTTCATGTCCTGGGCACTATGAGTTGGGCAAAGGTGCTCTCTAGTGTTAGACTCCAAGGCCTGGGAATCTGATGAAAAAGACCTGGAGAAATGGGGCTGATGGTGATTATGATGGTGAAAATGAGATAGAATGTCCTCCGAGACTCCTGGAAGATCATAGAGAGGTTCACTGTTGTGTCTCTTTTTCATCACAGCACTATGAAAGTGAGGCTGTCTTGGGAATATTCCCGGCAACCCGTCCCTCTCTTCCTCCAGCAAAGATACATGTCCATGCCCATAGTCTCTCTCAGCTTTTGTCTCACTGTGAATATCTGTTTGACTAGAGGAAAGAGAGTTGGGCTTCTGAGCCAAGAGAAGTTGAGATATGGCCTTGTGAATGTAGCCCAGTGTTTCCATCAATGCGTATCGTTTTCCTTGAACATCCCACAGAAGACCCCTGGATAAATGGCAGAGCTGGGATAAAGTTAGCTGAGATAGATCTGTCCTTTCGCTGTCACTACACTGTCTCTGAAAGTCACTCGCTCTCACACTTCTTGGGCTCTCCACTTCTGGTCCACTTGGTAGATCAGTCTTTTTTATCTTATTCTCTTCTTTGTCATTGTTTGTAGATGTTTCACTTGCTTTGTATTGGTCGTTTGAGGCTGAGGCAGCTGTAGGCTCTGTTTTGATGTCACTATCTACAACTACATTGCTCTCAGAGCCAGCAGCAGAATACTCCTCATTTTCAATGGGAGAGGTTTTCTGCTCAGACACAGTGGTTGGAGATGCCTCTTCTTTATTTTCACTCGCAGTTTCTTTGGAATCATTATCATTTTTCTGTACTGTACATTCACTTTCTGATTCCTTCCCACTTGCCTCAAGCTTCACAGTTTCTGTGGAATCAACTGATGTTCCTTCTGGTACTGAAGGATTAACAGCTTTACCTACAGTTTGTTCCCTGCTGCTGGATTTTTCCATTGTTTCAGCAGTTGGCTGATGATTCAGAGAGTTCAGGATTGCCAGATAATAGTAGGCCCTTAGACAATCCAGCTCCCGACACCTCAAGCCTCCGCACGACACAGAGTCCTCGTCCTTGATCTCTGTCAAGTAGCGTTTGATGGTATGCACTTTTGCAGCCCCGTCATAATTACTTTTGCGTTCCATACTGATAACAACTCTTACGGCGGTGATTTCTTGTTGGAGCTTCAACATGTACTTAGGTCCTGCAATAAAAAGCATCAATCTGTACTTAATATCCGGCTCTATTTCCAGTCAGCACAAATCAATCCTGACCTCTGGCAGTCATATGATGTCTTAAAAAACCTTAACTCTTTCACTTTTCTTCAATTTATTAGAGTACTAAAGAATTATTTTGGATCACTTCTGCCATTAACATTCAAAAATCCTATATAACATCATTACATAGAAAAAATGGCCATCATTCAAGTCAAGGATTAAGCACAGATGAAACATTTGTAACTATTAAAAGTGATTTACATTGGAATGGAAAAACAACATTGAAATTAAAATATGATACCTAATGGCAGAAACAATCTGATGATAGTTTCCATGACAACATAATGTCCGGCCTCTTGGAGACTGCTGATGGCATGGATGAGATGAGATATAGCGGTTGGAGTCTCGGACATCAAGAACGACAGCATGCAAAGAACCAAGTCCACACTAATCTGAATCAATAGCTAAAAGGAAAGACAAAATGTTGTACATAGATATTCAAAACTGGGAGTGCGCAGGGGTATTTGAGACACTGTATCAAGATGGACTGGCATTCATACTATCCTCCTTAAAATTCTTTATAGATCAATTCACATTTCTTCTATGTGTATGCAGTAATGCTTAATTTTAATTTCAGCATTTGAACTTGCAAGATGATCATTAATTAAAAGACTAAATCTGTCCTTGACAAGAAAGACTCAATTTCAGAAAGTTTTTAATTGCTCTCTAGAGCAAATCCTTTCAACAACTGTCAGAACCCCATGTCTTAATTCTGCTGTCAACCACACTAAGGTTTTAGTACTTGTGTACTAGATATTGTTTTCCATATTTCTCATCAAAATAAGAACTTAATAAATGGTGCCTGTTTTAGGTGTATAAATGAACGAGCATAGTTATATTTCGAGTGGATTCCAACCTCCCAAGAAGTTCCTGTTGCAATTCATGTCACTATCAAAAATTTTCATCGCAATAAAACAAATATTCATAAAAATACAAAGAGGAAATTATAATCCCTGTATGCCATGTCATTTTCTTTAATAGCTAGTGTCTACAAAAAATTGATGCTGAATTACGTATACTTGATCGAGCCAGAGATTGTAATCTACCTAGTCATTGGGTCTGTCACCACTGTCACATACGGTAATCCCATAATCCTCCATGGCTGGCTATCAGTTTAAATATCACACATTCGCTTCGTAAACAACTACCACTTACATGTATCTTAATCACAAATTGAAATTGTTACATTTTTTGTTCAGATTATTGAAATCCAGCTAATGAGGTATCTTAGAAATAGGAAATTATAAGCCATAAATATTATATCTATCTCAAAATGGGAAAAATTAGGTTATCTGCAAATAGGATATTAAGTCATGCAAATCAAAACAAATTTTTGTATTAACCAATTTTTCCCAAAAATGATATATGCTTGTTCAGTGTAAGATTCATATATGTTGTGTGTATGAAACTAACTTTTTGAAAATCAATCTGAGTTTTTGTGTAAAATCACACTTATCAGAAGGTCCAAATTGAGGTCAAGGCTACATCATCTAATTCATCTGATTAAAGAATCCAATTATCTTTAATCCCTCTGCAATTCTTATATCTATATAGTCCTAGATTTATGTCAATTAAGATCCACAAATTACTACTATAGATTAAATTTGTATTACCGGTATTTCTTGCATAGAGACCTAGATCTGCATACATGTATATATACACCCTGCATTGCTAAATATATGCTACTAAAAAAAATCAAAGTACATAAAAACATTTAACATTTGCATTTTTTTTGGGCATAATATAAATGAATAAAATATCATTGCAAAAAAAAGTGATACATGGACTATATCTGATCAATAAAATAGCTTTTCTTTGACTTCCTTGGGTACCTGATGAATTTCCTCTTGGCTTTGTTTCCCAGCCTGTAGGATACTGAGGGATTTGTACATCTCCTCCAAACTTTCCGTATCCATGACAATTCCTAGGTTACTGTAGAATATTCTCAAAGCATGATGAGGAAAGGTCAAACCATCAATCAACCAGGGTTTCCATGGTGATAAAGTATCTCTATCCTTGTTGTCAAGGATGAAATCTGAAATGAAAATAATAAATGTACTTCTAAAACCCAATATTTAAAATTTAACATTAAAGAATTATTCAATTAATTCTTACTAAATTTTATGTGTACATGCAAAATATTAACAGAACCTTAAAATTAATTAACAATATTTGATGTCCATAAATTGGAGTTGACATCCTATTTTTAAATACACATAACACAGATTTATTGTTTCATATTTCATGTATCAAATGCTACAAAATCTATCATGTTATCCATCCATATTTCATTACAAGCTTAAATATTTTTTTATCCAGTTTTCTTTTTCAATACCTGGTAGGAACAATTTGGAATTGCTCTGCCATTTTGAGAATTTATCGCCCTCCACAGCTAAGATTTCTGGGTTGTGATTTTGAATCTCCTTGACTACCAATTCATGCATTCCGCTAACTGCAATCATTGCCTATTGAAAAAACCAGGAAGAAAGAATATGACACAATGTTTCAATGCTTTAGGGCAATATATTCTCTTTACTGCTTCCAAAAGCAATTAATTTTTCACATTAAATTCAAAAATATCCTTATACAAAGATAATCCAAGTTGTTCAATGTCAATGGGGATGTTGTAAAAGTTCACAAAAAAGTTTAATTTGTTATTCATAAAGGTAACCTTCCTTATAGTTCTTGCGCTACTTACACATGAGTATAGCACATACAGTACCATGCATGACTATTTCATGTCTCATCAAAGACTCTAAACTTCACAATGATTTTTTCATGATACATGTATCAAATTTTCAATTCATGTAATGATTTGAATTTTTTCTCTAAACTTAAAAATTCATCTGGTTCCTGTGGCCATACAACTTTCCTTGGTGGACTAGCTAACTTCTTATTCCTTTCAGAAAGTGAGACTGAGATCAAAAGTACTCAGTATCACAATATATTCCTTGATGTACTGGTAGTTTGAGATCCATGCAGTGAGCTCATTTCAGTTAACGGTATATGGCCCCAGAGCCTAGAGTCTGATCGAGCCTTTTTAATATCACATGTCATGCGCGGATCCAGAAAATTTTTCCAGGGGGGGTCCGAAGGATAATTGTGTTTGCCAGGGGGGGTCCGAGGCATATTTTACTATGTAAATTTAATAAATTTTCATTTTCCAGGGGGGGTCGGGACCCCCCCGACCCCCCCTCTAGATCCGCGCATGCATGTATTTCATATTTTAAAAAAATAATTTTACAGACACTCAAAGTATTTACTGGTAGATTGCTTCATACTGAAGAAACAACAGAAAATTACCTAATTCTGGTAGTAAATATGCAAAGAAGCAAATTTTCAAAGTATATTACAACATTTTAGATAGAATAAGAAAAACATTATTTTTACCTGCCTTTCTTTTAAAACATGTTCAATAATAAAATGTATAAACTCCGAACAAAGGTTTTTTTTTATTGAAGTGAATGAAGCAACTTAATTTTGCTGACCCAAGAGTGAATTCACAATAGTATCTAATTGTCATTTCTTCAACTTGACCCAAAGACCCAAATTTGAACCCAATATGATATCTGTCACTACATAGTACAAACACTGTATATGTCATCTCAAGTTCTCAAGCAATTCCTTTCCTTGAATACCTAATTGCGTTCCAATATAATGCACAGAAGATGAATATTTGCATTCCCCCATTACCTATACTCGTATAGGTAGCAGAAGAGGTTCAGAGTTCAGAGCCCTATTGTTATATCATAGTGTACATTCCCTGACAAGAAGACTTGGGGAAAAAATGGTGTCTCAGTTTACATCTGTAGTGTTTGCTCCTGGCATACAAACTATGCCAACTTTTAAATCAGAGTGGGTAAGTTTTAATGTATGAAAGAAGGCAACATTCTGTCTAACCATTAGATCACCTTAACTTTAAAAATAGAATTGCAAATAAAAAAGGTTAGAGTGAGGGGGCAAAAGATGCAGAAAGAATTTAAACCATCTGATGCAAAATGCAGCTACAAAAATCAAACAAGAACCAGTTGAAACCATTCAAAATGGGTACCACAAATCCCTTTGTTGTCATATTTCTCCATTTTAAAACCACTTTTTCATTGGCCTCGTCTATTAATATGAGTAATCTAATGTGAATGATACCATGGATACCTTACAAGGACTACTGCACCCTGACTAAGTATTGTACCCAGGGGAGGGCTTAAATCTATTGTGTTACCCCGTCTGTCAATCAAAGGCAGGCTGAGATGGTGGGATTCTTTCTTTATGCTAATTCTGAATAGAATGGATCGACCATCAATTCAAACAAATAAATTCTTTACAATAGTTCCATAACAGTTACAAGGATTTTATTTTTTTTTGTTAATAGATAAAATGCAAAATCAGAGTATTAGGTGCAGGTTCAATGTTGAACCCAAAATGAATAGCAACATTTAACCATAAATGACAAATTTCTGAAGCTTTTTGTATTATGGTATAGCCCATCCTTCATTGTTACTGCAAGAAGATAAATTGAAACAGGAAAATTCAGCATTACCATAATTTTTTTTAAGATTCCTCTTCCTGCAATCTGTCATTTATCCTTATTCTCAATCAGACTGGGGGAAAACTTATCATTTTAATCCAATAAACATGCAGGTAACCTTCACGCTATTGTTGCCTCAGCGCCCTAATTTTCCTTCAACTCAGGGGGCTCTTCTCATAAATAATACATATCAGTTTAAATATTTATGTAGTGCATATATATTATAGTGTTTGAAATTACACACAAAATTACAACCTATTGCATCAAATTGAATTCCAGGTTCAACATCATTAAAAATAATGTGTTTTAGCACATAAAATATAGATATACTGAGGTTTCCAATTACAAATACCTTAGAACATTTATCACAGCTCCTTACAAAATGTGACAGATTATGTTACTTTATCCCTGTTTTATCTTAATCTATTCTACTAGTTTATGAAACTTAAAAGGAGAAAATTTTTCTTGATAATGTCACACTTAATTTTACAAAAAGAAAAGTTCCTAATAAAACGCAAGGAATTAATATTGGTGTAAAATCATGAAAAGCATCTCGTGGTTTTTAAAATCTTACTAATATTTTCTGAGAGTCGAGAACTATAAAAAATTAGAATAAAACTTCCGTGTTTGCGATTCTATATTCTTGCCATTTGATAAAAGATAAGTTGCAGAATTGAGTACTCATGTAAAATAAGGAATCTATAGTATCATTTTACTTAAAATGGAAAAATGCTTGCATTTTTTTATTTATCACTGGGTACAGTCAAACCTTGTTTATCTTGAACTCAATAGGGCACCAAGTAAAACCTTGATATATATAGGTATTTTACATACTTAATGAAACAGCAATATGGACTACAAAATCGGGCTTAATATATGCATGACATTTGAGTTAACGATGTTCAACTGAATTTCTATAGTCTTACTTTTCCATCACCACATGCAAATTGATATAGCATGTGTTTTTTTGTATGGCTAATGACTACTCACTAAGAATAGATGAAGCCTTTTAATCAAATATTCATAAAAGGACCGTAAATGACAGCAAATATCCCACCTGAAATGCTTTTTGCTCTTTCAGATATGCATAGGCCTGACTCCATTCCCATTTTAGCAAAAACTGTTGCAGCAACTTGTGGGCATATGCCATTCCTGACTGCTTTTCATTGCCGATCATGGAAACTCGGGCAGCGGTCTGAAGGCTTGTAGTGCAGTTGTATCGCCGCGCCAACAGGACTGCCGCATTCTGAACCTGCTGCATGGCAAGATGGCTGGAAGTGAAAAGTAATAAGATAAAATTGAAATATCCATGCAACAGTATTCAAATGGCAAGTTTGCATGCACTTTTAATATGATGCAAAAAACATGTAGCAGTATTTTTAGATATAAATGAAAACATTTTTTTATTGTTGAAAAAAAAAGATGTAGACTTTGATTATAAAAGCTGTTTTTTATTCCAAAGATTCAAAGTTAATATTTGATAAGGCTTAAGAGATCTGTATTCCTTGGAATCACACCAACCATTTAGCTGCTTGCTCAAAGTTTCCGTCTTTTGTAAGTTGGTGCGCCCACAATGTATATAGATCCTCCAGAACTGGGTCAATCGGAGATAGACGGACCTTGGCTAGAGCAATGGCTTCCCTGATGCAGAAAATGTCATTAGTCAATATCACAAGTAACTGCGCAATCAAAGGAAAATCAGGCTGAAAATGCAATCAGAAAAATCCGCACTCCAGCCTCGGGCAATTAGGATGCATAATAGAAATAAAAAAGATGTAGTGGCATCAATACGCAGGATAAACGTCATTATCAGCAGTAATGTATGATTAATAAACTCCAAAAAAAGGCCTTTTGATGTATGCAAAATCATAAACTTTGGCATTTTCTGGCTTCAAAAGTCTGATTACCTTGTATGTTAAAGAGATTGACAGATATGACATATTTTTAAACAAAAAACTTAATTTGTGACTCACAATGCATAATAAACAAAGAAATATGGAACCTATAACATTCAGGGAAGTTCCGCTGAATCGGTTATTGTGATCAAAGGCAATCTTGGCTCTTTAGCACACCATGCCATATGAACTTAGCATATATTCCTACCAAAAATCGTTTTATGTTGTTGCATTTTTTTGGCACAATAACCTAGATTTCTGTTGGCACCTGGAGCAATGTAGCTTGCTTTATATCCATAAAAGGTTTTAAAACAGGACATAAATCGGTTGTAAATCTAGGTTAACTTTGAATAATACAGGTACATGTGTATGCCTGAGTTAGTCTCCTAATATGCATAAAGGTGTTCTTTCAAACATAATCAGTTTCCTGAAAGACGATTTACTGGTTTATCTCATTAAAAAACCATCAAAGTTGTAGTCAAATTCATAATTGTCTAAATGATTAAACTGGTACATATTGTTCTTCAGATAGTGGCGAGTGCAATAATGAGGGGAATTAAAACAAAATCCCACTTAAATGTCAGTTATTTTGGGCTGACTGAATATAAATACTGTGTAAAGGGAAATATTCACTCCCATTTTATTTTCGCCTTTTCGCCTTGGCGAATTCAAAACATTTTTTTCAGAACTGTGTTGATTAGAAAGAGTATCATGTTTAACTGTGTCTGAACGAATTACAAAATGTGGTGAAAGCGTTTGCAAGTCTAGGAGGGCCCAAAAATCAAAACACAGCTGTCAAAAATAACCCTGTATACAGTACCCTCTCTCTCAGTCCTCTCTGATAGAGTTTTTCTTTGATCCATGTGATGACATGAAAATACACTGTATTATGTTGCATCATACCATGGCAAGCTCACCAAGCTGTCTAAGCAAGTACAGTATCTAAATTCTGAGCCACAGTACTATTTTCTTTAAGAGAGCTGGATAGTCATGGCCATTTTTAAGACTTTATAAATCTCCTTCAGAAGAAGGGCTCTGAATGAAGATGTATGAAAACATTAAAAATTTAAAATCAAAAGCAACAGATTTTTTTTTCTTTTTTCTAAATAACAGTTCGTAGCTAAACAAATCATTTTACGATAAATCTGATGGTAAAGTTGTTGACCACCTAACCTTTTAAAGAAAAAGATACCCAAAAATCTAGAGTACCGGCAGTATTCTGTCCTATCACTTCAGTTTTCATGAAGTGAGCATGTCTGGTTTAATTTCACTCATATAGGGGTGCAGACAAAAGAAATCAACCAACACATTGGTTGTCAAAACTGAGAAAATATCAATGTCAAAATATGCAATCAATTCTCCGAAATCATGCATACCAATTGTATGAATAGTGATTCGCACTGTCAATTTTAGTTAAATAACAAATGACGCTCACTGCATTTCAAGACAAGTACAAAAGTAAAACTGACTGCTCCACTCAGAAAACAAGTAATTTATTTTGTCATTTTTAAAGAAATGATTGCATTGTGGAGACTTCAACATTCTCTAGTGTTATTTGTGGGAGAAGGTGTATGCCTTGTGTTAATGCTGGTCAGATCATCATCAAGATTAATTCAATTATTCCACTCCACTAGTTTAAGTATTACATGTATGTATATATATATATATGTAATAAAATATTCCCTACTTTCATATTCATTACAACATATCATAACAAGCCAAGCATTCAGTAGCAAATCTTCCTCAGACTTCATTTAATGGTATAAAATGATCAATGCATCAGTTGCTGCACCTGTGCAGCATTTGGTTGAGCAAGTCGCATCTTTTCCTCCCACTATAATAGTCAATTTATCTCTTTAACATTCAGATGGAAAATACTCTCAAAAAGATTGCATATTTCTGGATATTATCAAACAAACTGGAAATAGTAATAGCATAGGATATTGAATTTCCTCCCATCAATCTTAATACAGCCTCCACACGAAAATGAAAGAAATTACATGCAGTTGAAAATTTGAAACTGAGCAGAATCACTAAGTTGATCATAGCGTGTTTGCCTTGGAATAAAGTGTAATGTAATGTAATGTTATAAAGTGTCGTGTAAATTTTTTAACAAGTGTTCAGCGAATGGTTGATATGAAAAGAATTTCTATCAAAATATATTATCGTATGATAACACTTTGGCTAGCCAAATAATTAAAGTACCGTAATTTTGACAAGAAAGTGAACTGCAAAAAAAAAAATTATGGAACAATTGATATTATCCCTATATTAATGTATACCAGTTTCAGACAGCTTCAGGAGAAGTGGAACATATGTCTTCATGTGTCTATGAAGATTCGCTGTAATCTGTCCTAATTGCAGCTTTATTCTCCTTGTCTTGAACAAAGTTTTATAAAAGGATTACCAGTACATTCTCCTAAGTCTTACAATAAAATGGAGGAGTAAATCTCTTCAACTCATTTATATAGATTGGTCTGGTTTTCCTCGACAATCAGAATAAATGACACACGACATGAGAGTTGTTCAACAATCTTTTGTAGAGGTTGTGTAATGACAAATGTAATGCACTGTTCAAGACAAGGAATTAGGTCATTCTGCCATACAATCAATCAATAACAAACCTATTTTTGATTTTTTATGACAATCCAGTCTTTGGTTAAATGTACCTTTACTTTGCAAAATCAAACAATAAATGGAAAGGATTAGAAATATATATCACCCTGTGTCGGACTCTGAGCTACTCTTATAAATGCCAACCAGATTAACTGAAGAATTAAATTTTTTTAAAGGAAAGATGTTATAATAACTATGATAAAATAAGAGTAATTTCATATCTTCAATATTTTCAAATTAATTATCCCCCCCCCCCTTCATGACACAAAAAATAAATCTGGGGGAAAAAAAAAACTTCGAAGATGAATACCTATACAACTTTTGAGAGTAGAGTTCAATGCACTCATGATATCTCTTAAAAGCTTCAATTAAATGAAAAAAATTGAAATTTGCTCTCATGTCATTATTTCCTCTGTAAAAATAAATTCCCATTTCAGCAGTAAAGAGAAACTTAAGGAGATATAATGTAACTTAGGTACTGGAGTAACAAATGGGCTTGTCAATTCTTAAGAAAGACAATCGGTTAAAATCGAGTTCAAGGGAAAGTGAAAATTTCTTCAACAACTTTGGGGGGAAGCTCAATTATTGCTTTATTCCTGTGAGCTCAGATGATATTGAATAAACCTGTCAACATTTATAACAGTTATACTTGGGATAAAAGGTCCATGAACTTGAAGTGAAGGACCTTGCAAAGATAGGTATAGCCTCACAAATCATTGAAGGGAAACCCCCAAAACACCAAGTATTATGACCAATAAATACTTAATGAAGGAGAGAAATTACACCAGGACTGTGTTGGTATATACAGAGGTTTGGTTTCCTCACAAAAGAGGTCAAAGTTCAGGACCTTGAAACAGGACACCTCAATACAAAACATGACCAAAGAAACAATTACCACACTTATTTTTTCTCAATACTGGCAATAGGCACGAATGCTTATAGTTCCCATACAAGGACTATATTATTGATCATATAGTCCTTTAAAGTAATGATAAAATGTCAAAGCTATTGTTTATTTTTTCATGGCATTCAATTCAGAGCCGCACCCATTGTGCTCAAGTCTCATTTGAGTTCACGACAGGATGTCAGAAAAAAGGAGAAAATCAATGGGTCTATGTTATTAAAGTTCATCAAAAGTTTACGCCAAATGAGATATGCGACACATATTTTATTTCAAACTTGCCATACAATTTACATGCATGCAAGTTATGATCCTTATATGACATCGCCCTTGTCCTTATTTTCTAAAACAATTAAGTTTTGTACAGAAGTGCACATGATGTTAGTATGTATACCAGACAATGAAGGATCGTTTATCAAGAGGGACACATCTCTGTCAGATCCAGAATAAAAAAACTCTACTGGTAATTAAAATCTCCATAACAATGAAATTCTAAAAATAAAATCAAGCCTATCTTTAAAACCTTATCTATAATGGTGCTTTACACAACTTGAACAATGATGACCCGCGACAATTTGTATCATATCTTTATGACACCAAAAAAAGAACCATCTTGAAAAATAGGACACTAGCCCGGTCACATCCAAATCTGCCATTGATTTTTCTCTCTCCATTTACCTAACAGCTACAGTCAATGACCTCTGGTTCTTGAAATTAAGGGCCATTATCTATTAACTCTAATGACCACCGCAAGAAAAAAACCCCTATCTGTTAACTGCACCTACTTAAAGAGGCGGTGCCTTTTGAAGAGGTCGATGGCACTGTAGACTTTGTGGGCCGCCAGCAGGTAGGTGGCAGCTTTGTGGTACTGTCCCTCCTGCTCTAGCTGGGTGGCGTAATCCTCACACACGGTCGTCCAGGTATCAAAGGCAGCTGCAACATTTACAAGGGAAAAAAAAGGTGTTAAGAGCTTTGACAAGCATGGAAAGGAAGAAATAGAACACCCATGAGAATGATTCTTGACAAAGTATTTTGGAATCTTTTGTGTAGTTTTGCACAAGGGCCCCGGCAGAAAACCCCATGTTGCCAAACACAACCTTTGTTAATCTGTATGTTCCCAATTTCCACATTCAAGTTTTTCTCCTCTTTTATTGCTATCTCTTCTCTGCATACCTTTCTTATTCTTAATGTGTTACACAAGCTTTGGAAGAGCCTGCTCAAGTTTGAAGAGCTATTATTTATCAAATGGTATTCCTGGGGAACAATTCTATGTCAAAACTGATCAGCGTTTGGAAGATTCTGTGCATATTTTCCCTAAGGGTTTAAGTTTTAAGGGTTGATGCAATGTATTCTCAAGAATCCTTAATGTATCATTTTATGCATCTAGACATGTGCAACTCTAACTTTGAATTTTTAATCAAGGTGAACAAATATGCCCCTCAATTGATAGATCTTAAGGGAAATGTAAATAAATAAGTACAATTTAATTGTAATTTTATATATATGCACTTCTTTCCTTTTATTAAAAAAAAAAATTGTCATTTTTGGGCACTGTATAGCCGAACACCTGTTTTACTAACACATTTGTATTTTGCTAATTTGTTAAAATTAAAAAAGAAATCGAGAACTGCTTTTACCCATTGGTGCCATAGCAACCAGCCAGTCGGAGAGCTCCTCCCTCTCGCGGGCCTGCCGGAGGACTCCATTTATATTTCCTTTCCAAATCTCCAGTTGGTAGTAGTAATCCATGTTGTCATTGTCTTTGTGGCTCAAACCTGTCAAAGACAAAAATATAGACATGTTCAAAAGCAATGGTCCAACACTATAGCTGAATATAACAGAACGTTAGCCCACCTCCTCAACTTCACCACAAAAAAACCCTGGTGATTTACATAACATGTTATAGTAAATCATCCAATACTGAGACATTAGCATTTGTACAAAGTCCAAAAAGAGAATGTATATGACAGGTGTAGATACATGTATAATAAAATATTATAAGTGGGATCTCAAGGTGATACACAAATCTTTTTATCTTTATGGAGTTCAAGAAGCTTATGAAACCACTTGAACAAATAACACCTAGTGGAAGTAGCCATTGGCCATCTTCACTGGACATAAAAATTGTCAAAAGATTCTTAAGGTCAAGCCAAGAAAATGGCCAGCATTACCAAAAAAGTGTAAGTGACCTGCAAGAGAAAGTCATATTAGCGTACTTGTTTTAAATACATGTTGAAATGACTTAATTGTATTAATAAGTCATTACAATTACTTGTTCATACATTTACCCATTTTATTGACCAGTCATATAAGAAAAATGTGTTAAAGATAGTGAAAAATGGGAATACAATAGCAAATACGTAGAAGTAGTGAATCAATTTAACTATCTTGGTATGTTGTTTAACTACAATGGTAAATTTTTATCTACACAAAAGCACTGTGCAGCATATCTAGTAAAATGAAAGATTTGAATTTTAATGTTGAAATTCAATTTAATGTTTTTGATACTTATGTAAAAAGTGTACTTAGTTATGGTGCTGAAATTTGGGGATTCCATAAAGGTCATGATGTAGAAAAAGTCCATATAAATTTTTGTAAGAAGGTTTTGGGTGTCAGAAAAAATACTTGCAACAGTGCAGTTTATTATGAAGTAGGTAGATTTCCATTAGAGATTTTCAGGAAACAAAAAATTTTTAAATACTGGTTTAAATTAAGAAACAGTAAAAACTGTATTTTAAAAGCATGCTACGAAGACATGGTGAAAAATAATGACATATGGATTTCAAATATTAGGAAAGAATTGTCCACCTTAGGCTTAGCCGATTTGTATCAAAGTACTATGAAAGAATCTGTTATTTTAGATATTATATTTAATAGAATGTGTGATGTCTTTAAACAAAAAGTCGTTAACAATATAAGCAATGCATCAAAATGTATATTATATAAACATGTTGTTGATCATTTTTGTTTACAAGTTTATCTTAAGAAACCAATTCATGTAAAATATTGTAAATTAATTACACGCTTACGGTTGTCCTCACATGACTTAAAGATTGAAACAGGGAGGTATGATAATTTAACAGGTGATTGTCGAAAATGTGAATCTTACAACTTAAATGTAATTGAAGATGAGTTCCATTTTTTACTTATTTGTCCATCACTTCGTAGTTTAAGAGATAAGTATATTAAAAAATACTACTCCCGAAAACCAAGTGTCTATAAAGTTATTCAGTTATTATCTACATCTAATACTAAAGAACTGTGTAATTTAGATAAATATTTATATTATGCAAACAAGCAACGAACTCTCCATGTGAATTATCCAAATTGATTATGTGCACTTTGTTTTTCTTACTGTTTATTTAATATGTATATGTTCATATGTATAACCTATGAGACATTTGTCTCTTGGAATAAAGAACTTGAAGAACTTTATCTATTTGTCCATTGTATTGCATTGCAGAATGAGTCATATAACTGACTTGTTGCATATCACTATTGCAATGACTTGTAGAATGAGTCACATTAACTTGTTACCTATCACTATAGTAATGACTTGTAGAATGAGTCACATTAACTTGTTACCTATCACTATTGCAATGACTTGTAGAATGAGTCATATACATGTAACTTGTTACATATCACTATTGCAATGACTTGTTTTATCATTATTGTTGTGACTTATACAATGAGTCATATAACTTACTTGATAGATTTTACTTTTGTAATGGCTTGCAGATCATTTTATTGTATGATAATTCAATTAACTAATGTTACATATAACTTTTGTGCTGGACAATGACCAATAGAAAAGAGTCTTTTAAATACTAGATACCAATTTGCCATGGCTTACTTGTTACTTTTACTGCATTTCTATTGTGATTGAAGCTAGATGGTCAATCTGATCTAATCAAGAGTAAATCTTGTCTTGTTAACATTTTTACATTGCATAATGGACTTATTGTTCTTATTGATTCACGAACTCAAGGGTCATACAAAAAACAAATAAGAAAGTAGATTCAACTGACACAAGTTTGCACAGCAAACATCAGCTCTAAAAGGAGGAAAAATATCCTTGTAATTTCAGAAACTAAAATATAGTTTCCTCAAGACCCTTAATCAAATCACAATGGAGATAAATATTATGATGGTGAAATATGAAGCTGTGAATGTTGTGAAAAATAATATTTAGCACCTTCGTGCACTTTCTATGACACTGAAGGTCAGAAAGTTCAAGGAGGTTTATCAGACCCCACAGTTGTTCAAAATGTCTGAGTCTTTAGAAGGAAGACAGGATGCAGAAACCATATAAAAACAGACAAGAGCAAAATGAATGTAGAAAAAGAACAAACAGGCAATCCTGGAGCGATTCATCATGGACGTGTGAACGGCGAGAGAGAGGAATCAGCAGAAGTTAAGGCTGCAATATCCTGTCCCTCTGACAGGTTTTAAAAGGAAGGGAAGACAGTCATACCAAAGACCAATGTTTTGCAATATCATATTTCTAGCACTGGGATGGCGTCTTCTTCATTCAGAAAACTCCTAGCTTATTATCTGGTATGGAACAGAATTTATCTGATTTGCAAACATATGGGACACAAGAAGGAAGACAGAAAAAAATACCGTATATCCAGTAATTTTTGTGATGACCTAATTTTCGCTTTTTTGGCGATCTCTTTTAAATCGCAAATAGTTGAATACACAGATACTATATCCTGTATCAATTTCTATAAAAAAAAAAAACTTTTTAAATCGCAAAAAATGACTGACGCAAATTAAAAATGTTACAGATTTTCCCCATTTTTGTAAATTTTGTGACACACGAAAAAAAATGGATATACAGTAATCGGTAGAATGAAACAGTACAATATTTACAACATATTAGCCTACAAACATAATGCAGTACACTAGGGAAGATAGAAAGAAAAAAAATGTCACATTGTCGAGGTAAAACCCCTCTCTTATACATATATGTTGGTCCAACTCTAGCACCATAACACAGTCTACACTCATCTACTCAATTTTAATGTTAAAAGATGGACCAAAGGAGTCTTGATATACAATAAGAACTGCAGAGAGCACATTACATATATCATTAAAAGCAGCAAGTAAGTGATGATTTAGTTATAGCAAAACCTAGGTGTTCTAAATACGCAAGTACACAGAAAAAAATTGGTCATCAGTATAGCAAAAAGGTCATTCCCTAGATTGGCCTGATTATCATTTTAAGGTTGCTGGTCTTAATTCTTACTTGTCAATAAAAGTGGAGAAATTGAGTGTAACAATCCATCAGAAAATGACCTTTGGTGGATATTGGTGTTGTTGAACCTATTAACACATCTTCAATTAGCATTCATGAACTTCAAATAACTTGCAGTTTAACGCTAAAATGCCAAAATACAAAAAAAGTCTTTACTCAGCAATTTAATTCACAAGAAATGGTCCCATAAAAGCTTTCAGTCTTAAAGCCTCAGGTTTTCCTTAACGCCAATAGCAATAATGGCATTCAATTTAAAGAGACACTTCCCGAACACAGAAATACGAACATAATCATAAAAGATCTGCAGACGTGTGCATGGATAAATATAGTCCCACAATAAAGTTCAAGAAAGATCATATCAGAGATCTATCCTGAACAACTTCAGATATACATGCAGCCATTTGAAGTCAGATATTACTGGTAATGGTTTGAACTTGTAAACCTTGGACTAATGGTAGTCTGCCATCTTCTTTACTGCTTCCCAAAGTGTGGCCATTGTGTTAGCTAAATTGTCATATTTCATATACTGCATACATTTCCTGCATGATAATTTCCTGGTTAATCAAACCACAATCATTCTAAAAGCAGGGATTAATAACATGTCTTATGGAACATAAAACTGTCAAATCAAGGTATGAAAATGACATGACATTTGGAAGCTTGAATACTCAAAATTAGTTTTTTAAATATAAATTGACAGTTTGTTATTCTTCTGAGTAAATGTGTTGGTTACAGCAAAAAATTTCTTATTTGTAAACTACTGTGGAATCATCACTGTTCGTGAGGGACCAATGTTCGTGGCTTTTGTGGGTAACCTTTGCCCATGAATTTACATCCCCACGGACATACATACAAGAATTTGTTTAATATCTATTAAAATTAACCCAAACTTTCAACCAACGAAATTATGTCCCATAGAACCTGGAAAATTTTGGCTATCCCCGAACACTGACCCCCACGAATAAAAATGATTGCACAATATATGTATATAAAGATAATGTTACACAACAGTGGTTACCTCATTCCATGAACAAGCTCCCACAGAAACAGCTGAAGACCTTGAATTAAGTCAATAAATAAAATGTCCAAGACCACAAGAAGCAGACCCTCCACAATTTCAAACAGTTTACACTATTTCTGATACACTAGCTAATTCTGCCTGGCACTGCTTGAATCAAAAACTCATTACGTGATCGGCACGTTAATTGAACTCCAAGTTCCATATTACACTGGTAATCCAAATCAAGTGGCATGTGTCCGAGACAGCGAATTAGGTCAAGACCAGGATTAGTCCCGGCATAAAACGCATTAAATATCACCTAAGCAAGGTCACTGGATCGTACCTTTAATACTTATCAGCTGATCGTCCCTTTGCGAGAGCATAGACAAATTTTACATGGCTGCTATTTAAATAACCTTTTCAACAAAGTTAAATATACATCTTGTAAATGTATGTATATCAAATTTACAAACTGTAGTTCTGCCAAGAAAAATGGAATATTTTTATCCAAAATGGACAAAGAATGTTAAAACTTTAAAAAAGAAACAATTGATTCAACTGATAAAAAGTTGAGACTTTCATTGTTATCAAACTTTACTGTAATAGTTGTATAGATTTAAGATGAGCGGAATGCCCTGATTGTACAATTATCTGAGTTCTCTATTAAGCATTAAAAAAGAAATGCTGAAACTGAAATAGAAACTATAGAAAAATATTTTTATCCCAAAATTGAAACAGAAAACAAATCATTTTTATACAAGCCTAATAATAACCAGGTTGCTTTCCAATACAGAAAGATAATCTGACTACTATCTAGTTGATTCATTCTGTTATAAATCAAACTGAACATTTTACACAAGTTTAACATTTTAAAACAACATGGATCAAATTAAAATACAACTGAAGCAATATGAAAATACCAGTTTTATGGAAAAGTTCACTCAGGACCAGATCCTGCGGAAACCAATGACATGTATAATGATTTATGAAAAGGAAAATTGACTCAATTGCAAAGGTGTGAATTTCATTATAAAATACATTGTGATTTATTGTTGAGCACTGTAGAATCACCATAAATAATTGTGCTCAATTTTTGTAGATCTCATGGATTCTTCGGATTACTAATCAAATGCAAGGAATTAATATCTGCATAAAATCCTGAGAAACATCCTTCACAGATTTTAAAATCTTGTTACAGTAAAACTCGGTTATAGCAAAATCCTAGGGACCAGTGGATTTACTTCATTATATCCGTTATTCATTATATCCGTTGAAACGAATTCGCAATAATAACTATAACGAATTCATTATATACATTTCATCTTTTACAAGAGTATATTTTTTTGATAATTATTATATTAGGCTTAAAATAAAAATACATTACTTTGATAACATTAATAATCGGATTGTGAATTGAATAATTTGTATGAAATTAAATTCATTCATACTATTATGTTAAATGGTAGTGTCAAATTTCGTTATTATTCACCTCTACGGGACTCAAAATCAGTTCGCTATATCCGTAAATTCGTTACATCCAATTTTGTTAAAACCGTCAGATTTGAAAAGATTTGTTAAGAATTTTACCGGGGACTCACGAAAACTTCACTATATCTGAAAATTTGCTATATCCGTGTTCGTACTAAACGAGTTTTACTGTATTATTTTTCTGACAATTGTGATCTACAAAAATTTAAAATGAAAGTTTGGCATTCGCTGTTTTATATTTGAAACGATATGACACAAAACAATATAACAAGTTGTTGAATTACAGAAAGAAGTACTCGCAAAAATACGGAGTCTACAATACCCTTTACCAACATATTTGAAAATCACTTTTCAATCTGCATATCACTGGAAAGATTTATCATGACAATGAATATATTATTTCAATCCTTTGAACTAACTGAACTTTAATTTTATGAAATCCATAAAATTTCACAAACACAACAACATAACAAAAAAATTGAAAAATTGAAAACCAATGAAAGTTGTTCTCTCTTGACCGGTATAAACACTACAGAATGCTAAGTGTTAAAACTACAGATCATTATATTTTTTTTCTAAAATTGCATGTTAGCTTAAATTATAAAACACAGCATCAGAGCTATTTACACCACTTAACTGGTATATCAAATTTTAAAAATCCATGTGAGATGTGCTATTCAAAAGCTATAATGTACCGGTACATGTAAAAAATTCCTGAATCTGAACTTGATGCCCATTAAATTAACCTGCCCTAGAAAAAAAATATATTGCGTCCCAGCGCTAGGAATCTTGTCACCAGTGTCCATACAGTCGATAGCTGTGTCACAGTGTACCTGACCATTTCCTGTACAAACACCGTGGGCCTCTGATAAGACGGCGGTCGTCTGGCCCCGTCATTGTAACCTACTGTCAGAGGTAGGTTCCCCAGGACTTACTAACAGGTCATTCTTAATATTATGTACTAACTCTACCCTAAAGAAAAATCAATGAATATTCATGGCGTAAAATTGGGTTTGAATATCAGTACATGTATTTAAAAAAAAAAAAGCAGTACAATATTTCAAATATCTTTGCAAACAACTGGAATAATGAGCATGTAGTTAGGGTTAACTATAGCGTTCATAATCAGGGATTTTAAAGCCTTCCTGTTCCAGAGACAGCATACTACACACACAAAGTAAAGCAATCAGGCAGCAGTAACCAAAATTAACCCAGCTTTTTTCTGTTGAACTCAATGGTTTCATCTAATGACCTATTTCAGTGTCCCAATGAAAACAGAAGAAAACCTCAGGAGGATTTGTGTTAGCTGCTTTGAACATAATAGGACTGGATGACTGGCTATAGCTCTAGAGGTTAATGTGATTTATGCACTGGGGCCATGCAAGCTTACAGGTTTAGCTTTCAGGAAAAATGGGCATGTTCATGCTCTTTTCTCCCTCAAGAAGTATGTTACCATGCCTGATTGACATAAGATGATGCACCATTGACTTTATGAGGTCATTTCATGACCTTTTCCAGATGGTCAAATTTTCTACCTTTGATTTAAAGCACCCAAAGACCATATAATAACATTCTCAATTTAGTTTGAGTGCAGTGACCATAAATTTTGAAAAAGGGAATATTTCTTCTATTATGCAGAAAAATTTAGGCTACCTTTATCATACATGCTTCCTTGAGTTCTAGGCATTTTATAGGATGCACATTTTTATCTGCATGCATTTTTGTTATATCACAATGATTTTTTAGGAAACATCTTTTTTTAGGAAACATCTATTTTGAGAGAGAGAGAGAGAGAGAGAGAGAGAGAGTAGGTACTTCATTCCAAACATGAACTCCAAAGCCTTTCAGCTTTGTAAAATTACAAATTTTACAGTCAAGACCCTATATCTACAGCACTTTCTCACAATTTTTCAAATTACCGTAACTGATGTGCACAGTTTGATCAGACTTTCAATTTGCTTTCATGCTGAATATAATATTTTTTAAAAATATCCTTCTTTTGACCACATAAAACCTGCTGCAAATATCTCAGTTAGATAAGGTTTTTGAATTATTTACTTTATCTTAATATTAAAAATGCATGTATGCAAGTCCTCATTTCAATGCAAATATATGGTATGCAACATCTAAGGTAAATATTTGTGTAAATATGTGCACAATATGTTAATGTATGATATATATAATATGTTAATGTCAAATTTTCATAATATAATTTCAGACAGTAATTTAATGTGCACAAAAGTTAATATAATAAAATAGACTAATTAAATAGGCAATAAATTAAAATGCATCTTCAACAACGATAAATCAATATCAGAGTAGCAAAAAAAACCCCTTTTTTTCATTCAAAACAAATATTGACTAATTAAAGATTTACAAATAACTCATTACAATTATTTTGATAATAAAATCAATTTAACAAAACCACTGACAACCATACTGATCATATCTCTGAAAGGCAGACACTAATTTAGAGAACATTCGACATACACTTTAAGAAATTGCATCAAAATGACCCAACAACTGTCAATGAATTATCAAATGACAACTGCATTTTAATTAAGCACATGAAAAACAAATTTAAACACCTACCGGTAAATGAAATGCGACATCGGATGATTGTTCTTTGTGGCAACACCGTCAAAATGACACAGTCAAAAGACTCCGCTCATGTTCAATACCACAGCACATACATGCCTTATAAACACACCAGAAATTCCCGGAGAAATTATCTGTAAAGCTAACCGAGTTTTCCTTTACTTTAACTTTGCTTGATTAACTCACTTATAAAGACCCACAGAACTGAGTTCAAGCTTGCATTACACAATAACAGCATTGACAAAGTGACACTAGAGATTGTTGCTGTTATAATCCCTCGCCTAGCCATTTAAGAACAAGAATGTTTTAACCTGGTAACATCACACGTTCATTTTGTTGCAGCTTGCTAGTAGCTGCTGCTGAAACTTTCTACTACATGAACGAGCTAGGGGAAGCTGGGAAAAGATACCCACGTTATTTACAGATGACCTATTTCCTCTCAATTGCATTAAACAGGACAGAGAATCCATTTATGCTGAGAAAACAGTTCATCGATATTTTGCCCCTTGGAAAACCAATGAAGCTGTCCTTGGGCAGTAAGATTATTTTACCAAAATACTCAGAGCTTAATCTCAGTTATCCAACTCTATGATAATAATTGTTGTATGAAAACCAAATAAATAACTAAAATCAAAATCTATATGAAGACTTTTCTTATCATTTGATGCGAGAGATCTAGCATAAAAGATTTAACTATTTCCATAAGTCATTATATCAAATGACATCTGATTTTTTTTAATCAATTTCTTCCCCCACCTGAAATAGCATCAAGAGAACAACATGAAAATAAAAACCCTCAAGATGTGTTCAAAATAGTTACGACTCTGACCTTGATTGAACCTAGTCGGGGTTCTCCTTTGACTTTTGAACCACAGAAAAGAACAATTTATCTATTAAGAGAACTGCAGGTTAGAAGCCGAATGCCACAATAAATCTCCAGATGAACGGATCTCTACACCCCAAGCCATACATCTTAGCAGTTACATCACTGCCTTAATTAATTAACCTACATTGTGTGCCATGACTGGATTGCTAAGCCAGTAAAAGTCTACTTTGTCCCAGTAACTGAATATATGTACTAATATTTGATTTCTCTTGAGTTTTAATGAACTAGTACAAATGTAATAACAAATTCATTAAAATTTCCCCCAACAAAAAATATATCCCATATTCACAACACATTGTCTTTCATTATCGATGCAAGAAAAATCAGGAGGCCTGCCTTTTGGTCTTTGGATGCATAAGGTTATACAGTTTCAACCAGTGAAAAAATGGAAGAAGGTATAGAAATATATATAAGAAAATTTTCTGGCTTGTTGATGTATTTCCATATCGTATGATAATAATGATTTAAAGGAAATACTAAATGATTCATAAATTATGATCTTCAAAGGAGAATTTTGATCAAAGGGCTTATTTTGAAGAGGACCATTTAGTTCCAAGGAAAGTTTTGTCTAAAAGTAATGGAATAAATGTAGTTATCTTTTTCTTTGTTTTAAGGTCACCGCAAACCTTCTAATCAAGGGCGCTTTATGTAAGTACCTAAGTAAGTAAATTATTTGTTATAGAGACCTGTGTATCATTTACAAGAAAGAATATATACATTTATATTAATCAAACACCGTTGGACCTTTAAGTCAGATAACACTAAATGATAATTTTCTCAATTTAAATGCAGAATAAACAACAGTTTGTCTTGGAAAATTATACAAATGACAGTTTGAAAGAGGTTGTCTTGATTTAACAAGAAGAATTTGAATACCTAACACTTTGATAAAGTTCACTCCTGTAATTCAGATATAGAGTATGCAAAGAGAAGATATGCTCCAGACAAGGATAATACACAGAGAAGTAATAGTATCTGACCTTGACATTTAATCCAGTTTGGTCCAAGGTCATTACATACCCACTACTCACGGTTACAGAATATGTGAAGTTGGTATTGAGATATCAAATATGAATGCTGAAGACAAGGATTTTACACAGAGAGGTTATTTAAAGCTGTCCTTTAGTCTAGGAAACTGGCTCAGGATCAATGCATATCCTAAGTACACAAACGCACTCTACAGGTCACAGATGTTGATGTTTCAGACAGGAATTTTACAGAGAGTTCAACTTAATTTGACCTTTGATCCATACAATTGGATTCAAGGTCACTGCATACCCTCTATCCTCAATCACTGATAGTCAACTTTAGTCCAATTTGGCGAAACGAAAAGGAATTACATGCATACTCAAAACAAATGAAATCAGGACAGACCGATGGATGGACATTTCATGGACAGACTGATCACAATAGGGCCTCCACAGAACACTTGGGCCTCCACAGAACATGGTCCTAATCAAATCAGGAAAATGCTTTTGACTTTGTGTAGTAGAAAATCCACTCTAGCACACAGGAATTTTGGAGAAATTCTTGAATTTTTATGCTTTAAAAATAAGTTACAACAAAACATTTGTTATCATTTTACAGGTTTAATGATAAATACTACAATACTATTCTCTGCAACTCTTTAGTATCTTGTATTTATTAAACACCCCCACCCCCCACCCCTTTAACCTGGATTTATGGTTACTTGTACCTTATAAGATTAACAGATTAGTTGAAAATCTGAAGCAGCAGTTTTAAAGTATTCCATCAAAAATGACTACATCATGTTTCAGCCAATACTTTTACTTCAGAGGCAAAAAATAAATCTCCTTGGAAGTTTTTTAACAGTTTAATTGTTCAGGAGATGCAGGGCAACATGAATTAAATAGGTTGATTAATTTTTTTTAGTGTAAAACAAATAAATTGTTTAAAGTCAAATATTTAACAATGCGTTTATTAAAAATTAATAATTTTGCAAGTCATGGCATCATGAAATAAAATCATCAATACCATAATGTCTGTTTGTTTGGAGCATGAAAAGGGTTTTCATATTCCCAGTGCATCAGATAAAAATTAAATTTTAGCTAGAGTTGTGCAGTTTACTAATGGATTTTGAATATAGCAATTCAATTGCAAATGATTCATCATTAGACTCTTCATAACTTGTATTATAGAAGGAAATGAAAAATTGAACATTATTGAGATTACAAGATTAAGAATTTACAAATAAAAAGTTCCTATGTGAGTCTTGCTTTATCCAGAATTAACTACCTCAAAAAAGGGTAAGAGAAAAAACTCCATCATCCAACATTTTGCAAACACGATCTTGACCAGATTCTCTTAATTAAAAAAAAATTCTAGGTCAAATAAAATGAAACAAAGCTCATTATTTAGCTAAATGACCTAGTTTAACAAAGAATCTATTTCTTTTGCAGAATATTTCTGTCATAAAAAGGCGGAGAGAAATTACCTTGTCAGTTGCTATGAATATTACGTCCTTGAATTCAGAGCAGAACACTTTTCACAACAACAAAAAAGCAGAGTCATCAAAATGTGTGTATATTCACTAGATTATCACAATCAAACAACTCCCCCTTTGTTTATTTTCAGATAACCTATGCATCTCTTATCTGCAAAGACTCCCCCTATTCATTCAAAGAAATCTCTGAAAGATGTGCCAGGTATCAGGGATTTCTGGGCACACACTCAAATTATCTTGAAATTTTTTTTTTGTATCATGTCAGTAGTCAGACATAAATGCTTAGCTCCTAATACATGCTTCTCTTCTGAGTGCAGAAGATAATTGTTTCACCCACCAAAATAGTGTGTCATGGCCATAAACACTTTTCTTTTTCATGCATTCTTTAAAAAAAAAAGCTCCAAATTACAGGATGTTGGTTAATTCGTTTGGCACAAAAATGTTACTGAAATTGAACATGGCAACCCTTATGCATGCCAGGTGACAGAGCAAGAGTGAGTACAAACCAATTCTCCTTAAAAACTTAACTATAGCCAACATTCAAAAATAATGACAAGAAAATGTAAGGAATTATTCCCAACCCTCAGCAATAAATTAATTAGAGATTCAGACTGCCAGGTCTCTCCTAGCCTGCAACAGGCTCCCTGCTATGAATTACAACTTTAACCTGAAAACCTTGCATAATCCAAGATGACAGATTGTGATCAATCAGTCAGCATTCACCACCAGATGTTAAGTCTCTATTTCTAGTTACCCTGGTATTAATCACTTTAAAATGATCACTCCATGATTTTTTTAATCAACATGTTGCTACAATCTACAACATAAATACACACCTATTGGTATCATTACATAATATCGAGTATACCTACTGATACCATAAAGCAATATAAATACCAGTACATTTATTGCAATTACCACTACATAAGTACATGTACCCTGGTATACATCTTATGCAATATGATCACAAAATACGAATGCATGTATACAACTATTACTATTAAAACGCATTATAGATATATATACCTATAACTGGAGAACGCAGGTCACACATGCATGCAATTTTTTGCGGGCTGAAACCATTTGTAGTTTTTAGAGTTTAAAAATTACAAAGAACTTGAATTAAATAGTACTCTCAGACTCTCAGCAGTCGGATAGTTTGGACAATTGACAACTTTTTGCAGCCAAATAAAACACTAGACAGATATTTTAAAAGATAATTATAGACATATGAGTTCTAAAAAATTGAGCTTATAAAATAAAACACAAATTGATCATGATGCAGTCAACAACTTGATCAATATGTCCCCAATATGATATTTCTATTCCCTTCCCCTTTAGGACATAAATAGCAAAGTAAAATTAAAACAGGAAGCATGTTTCATTTGTAAAATTAAAGAACATTCAACATTAATTGCCGTCACATCAAATCTAAGAGAAAAAACTATTAAAAAGAAGTAATTCAGCCTTTTTTTCGGGAAGAAATTTAAAGAACAAAACCACAATACATTCATGAATCACAATTTAAATATGACAAAAAGACATTTTTAGACATGAAACTGACAACTAGGGCACATTTACCAGCCTATCAATAGGGGTATCTAGGTCACTGATTATACCTACGAAGGATGTAACTAGGTCATTATGACCTCCTATAATACACACATTCACGATATAACAGTAGTGCATGAAATTTATGCAGATAAACAGAATTATATTACTTTTGATATTATACAATTTTTGAAGAATAAATCAAAAATAGTACATGTATTATTTCATATGCAGCCTTGCGAGATCAACTTTCAAATCATAAAATCTTGAAGATGATGCATTTTTTTCAAATATTAGTACTGCTTGCATTTGATGCCTAAAAAAACATTCATAACTTCACTTACTCTGATAAGTACTTGTATAGGGAGAATCAGAAGATAAATGTTGATCTGACCTCCTTATGGTAATGTATGACCTATATTAACCTGGTTCATGCTATCATGTCTTCATACAGTCCTTCTCTCAGTGAATATTTTGGGTCATTAACTATCTAAGAATATACATCACCTCTAAGAACTCATAATAAGTATATGGTCTGTGTATCAATGGTTCAACATCTTTAGCACCTTATATCAAAGTCAATTCATATATTCTTAGATGGACTATTGGGTAATAAGCAATTTGTTTTGATTACATGTATATATTAAATACATATATAATGTCAGAGTATGCATCTCTAAAGGGTCAATCAATTTAAGTCCTTAATAAACAAGCGGCCCAGGGGCCACATCGCTCACCTGAGCAACAATTGCCTTAATTCTGATCAAATTAGCATTACAGTATCAAAATATCTTGACAACTAAGTGCAATAGATCTTGCTAAAAAAAACTGAAAATCTGCTAATTTTTATCCACCACTTTTTTGGTAAATACCAAGCCCTTTTTGTTGTTGTACCTGTAAGAAGATTTTTCTCTATTCCTATATACCCCCCCCCCCCATTTCGTGGCCCCACTTTTCTCTTGGGAATCATGGTTTCATCAAACTTAAATCTGCATAACCTATGCTTTCACACTAAGTACTGAGTTTTGGACCGAAAACTTTCACAGAATATTTTTAAAGATTTTCTCTATATATTCCTATGTAAAAATTCAAACCGCCATCACGGCCCCGCCCTATCACTAGGGACTATCTTGCAAACTTGAATTTACACTACCCGAGGATGCCTCTACACAATTTTAAGCTTTTTTCTGGCCAAATAGTCTTTAAAAAGAAGATTTTTAAAGATTTTCTCTATATATTCCTAAGTAAAAATTCATTCCCCATTGTGGCCTCACCCTACCCCTGGACTATTATTTAAACAAACTTGAATCTATACGATCTGGGAATGCTTCCACTCAAATTTGGGCTTTCCTGGCCTAATGGTTTTGAGAAGAAGATTTTAAAGATTTTTCTCTATATATAAAAATATATCCCCCATTGTGGCCCCACCCTACCCCCAGTGACCATGATTTGAACAAACTTGAATCAACATTATATGAGGATGGTTACATGCCAATTTGAGCTTTCTTGGCCAAATGGTTTTTAAAAGAAATTTTTATAAAGATTTTCTCTATATATTCCTATGTAAAACTTGTTCCCCCCGTTGTGGCCCCACCCTACCCCCGGGGACTATGATTTGAACAAACTTGAATCTACACTATCTGAGGATGCTTCCACTCAAATTTGAGCTTTCCTGGCCTAATAGTTTTTGGGAAGAAGATTTTTAAAGATTTTCTCTATATATTCCTATGTAAAAATCCATTCCCCCATTGTGGCCCCACCCTACCCCCAGGGACTATGATTTGAACAAACTTGAATCTACACTACCTGAGGATGCTTCCATTTTAATTTGAGCTTTTCTGGCCAAATAGTTTTTGAGAAGAAGATTTTTAAAGATTTTCTCTATAAATTCCTATGTAAAACTTGATCCCCCCATTGTGGCCCCACCCTACCCCCTGGGAGTATGATTTGAACTAACTTGAATCTACACTATCTGAGGATGCTCCCATTTTAATTTGAGCTTTCCTGGCCTATTTAATAGTTTTTGCTTTGTGCCAAATTTGGTTGAAATCTGCCCAGTGGTTCTTGAGAAGAAGATGAAAATGTGAAAAGTTTACAACGCTGACGACGACAACAACGACAGACAACAGACAAATTGTGTTCAGAAAAGCTCACTTGAGCCTTTGGCTCAGGTGAGCTAAAAACACTGTCCCTTTGTATCATATGCATTACGCACCCAAATGATAACAAAATTTGACTCATTGTACCCATAACAGACAAAATATCACTTGAAGCTATTTCTTCAAAGTAAAAATATACTGAATACCGGGTTATTTTGGCCCCGCTTTTTTTCTCCTTGCCAACAGTTTCGCCCCACCTTGAATTCGCCAAGACACAGTTTGAAATAGATTATCTTTCAAATTAACTTTAAAATATTAAAAAATTGTCTTGAGTTTGCCCAATTTTAAATTTGCCCGCTGACAATGAGGGCAAACGGAGCAAAAATAAAATGGGAGTGAATATTTCCCTTTATACAGCAAGTACATATCTAAACCTCTCCTTAAACCTTAACAATGCAATGCAACGGGAGATTTTCAAACTGCTTTTGGAGAAAAAGAAATTGATTGAAATGAGTCAGTAGACATGCCTTAGATATCTAATGAAGGTTAAATTTGTAAAGTTATATCTATATATACATCGGGATGGGATTATTTCATCAAAATCATGCACTACTTGGAAGGGACTAGGGGCTAAACTCAAAATGGCATGCAAAGCATATTGCAGGGTTGTCTTGCTATGATTTACCATAGAAATCAATATCTTATACATGCAGTCATGATCTGAAGAAATCCTAATTTGACTAGATGAACTACACTCTATTTAATGATGATTATCAAGTTAAAGATTTGAATCATGGTTTGAAGAGTGGTCAAAAATATATTTGAAATTTATAGTTCCTATGTACAACACTTCCTGTTTTTCTTTGACAAGCTCCAAGCTCTAGACTATACAAGGCTATAGATAGTACTGTAGATTTCTTATTTTATGTGTTAAATTCTGCAATTTCACTGTTTTGTATCAAATCCCAAGAAAGTAAAACTTTGCACACCAAACACAATTGCATGTAGTTCAGAACTTCAAAAAAGTAACAGTAGCAAAAACTAAAATTTCTGCAATAATGCTTCTCTTGTTTTTACACAAATATTAATTCCTCATGTTAAAATACAATTCTACATTTTATACTCAGGATTATTAGCATAAAATTCTGATCAACATCTGAAATAATGAATGCAAATAGGTCGGTCATAAATCAAGTGGATTTCCTGCATTGATGGGGAAAAATTATAAAAACTGCAATATTTCTGATATATATTAGCTTTAACCAAAGTGAATGCAGGTGTAACTTTTAGCAAACAATGTCACACATTCTATGCACTATTTGTTTGAAGAACTTGATGCCGACTGCAATTTTCATAGTAACTGTTTTTTACATTGCAAACAATACAATACAATACAAAAGGTGCACTGGGTAATGTACAAAAATTCTATATATATGTGTAACACCTTAAAACCTTCTTAATCTCTACAAGAATAAAATGGTATTTGGGAACCGTCATAGACCAGAAAGTTTTGGCTAACAAAGATATGTAGCCAGCAATAAATACAAGACATATTACTTTGTTGGATCTAAGCTGTCTCTGTATCTAATTTGGTAAAAAGAATGTTCTTTTGTTAAATGATTATTTTCTACAACCCTAGAGTACCCAGGGGCTTAGCCTGTCAGTGTCAGATTATTCTTTCTACACATTATTGTAGATAACAAATTGTGTCTATGAATAAAGAGTTTTCCGTATTACAGTATATGAGTATTCAAATTTCAATCAGACTCCAGCACGGTATTGACATTCGGTACATGTGTACCGGTATTTGTTTTAAGATCAAACCTTATATGATGCCTTTTAAATAAAATGAATTTCTAAGCTTTATCCTTTTCTCCTCACTCTTACACTAAAAACTTAAAACAATATGATTATATCTCAAGATAATTTGTTCTCAAAATAAACCAATTTTCCTTGAGATCACCTATAGAGCACATAATCTGTGAAAATCTCCAGTATACTTCTCCAGCATATTTTCATCTTCCACAGGTCTTTTTTTTTTAATGTTCATACAGCTTGTGAAATCAAGACAAAAAATGGTGAATGTTAGATAATCAATATGATCTTCACATGACTTGGCATTTATTCTTGGGTTTTCGGGGTTTCTCTGTGGTTATGACACCTATATATGTCTATGACATCTAATGCTTTGTGTAACAAGAGTCAACAGATCCCACTGTTAAGAGATTATATATTCTGATGAATTATTCCAATAAACATCAGTTCTACAGATACTCTGATATAACTATCTGTTTATAGATTTTCCTCACATACACTATAGTTTAATCTAACTTAATAAGTATTTTATTCAAGTATATAAGAATACATGAATTGGATCGTACAGCAGGCACAATGCCTATATATGTTCTCTGCTATATTTTAACCATTAATACCTGCAGAATAAATCCTTCCACCTAATCTCTCTAATATAAATGATTACATTAAAAATATTCAGTCAAAATGGCCAAAATTGAGTCTAAATCAATAAGAATATTTAAGTCCACCTTTTGGAATTGTCAATTGCAATCTTTTGAACCCTAATACGGGTCATGACAAAAACAATTTACCCAGAGAAATTACAAATCAGTCATATACAAAAAATTACAATAACTGAAAGTCCTCTAGAAATCATAATGTCATATTCAACTTGAGCGTTTTTCTATCTCATAAATCACTCCAATATATGTATATATATATGACTTAAAGCCAAGTTAAAGGTGCGAGAGACATCAAATCTTTTCATTTTCCCTTCTAATTATGACCTGACCTAAACTGTCTCATTTATCATTGGTTTCTGTCTTACAGTAAAAGTGCCTGAGCATTACGATTACAATGTCACTGTTCTAGAAAGGTAGCCCAGTAATTAATGGCTCAATGTCTACCAGAGGTCCTTGGTCATTTACATTGCCTGATCTTTAATATGGCGACACACCCCCGTTCAGTTGTGCTTTAATAGCAGAACTAGAAGCTAGAAATAGTACTCATAAATTGACATATCTGAGAACAATAACTATGCCACAGAGAATTACTGAACATATTTGCAGTTTGACAGTGCTCCAATACATATGCAATGTTTGAACACAAGATACATGCTACATTTTTCCTATCATTTCTTTTTCTTTGCTAGAATGATACTTCCAAATCAACAAATTTGTCATAAAGTTTCTTAAAAAGAATTGGCCAATTACAGGTACTCATTATTATAAGCAATATTTTTAGTGAATAAAATCCATATTAAATTTACCAAGATGTTCTATGCTGGAAAACACAAAAGATTTAGTATTTTACCGTTTTTTAACATAGCATAAGCTGTAATAAATGCAAGTTTCCTTAATACCTGCTCACAATTCAAATCTTAAATCTAACAGAAAATGCAATAAATTAAAATTCAAAGACACACCATGAATAGGATTCCAATATTTCTCACGATTCAAAAATCTTCATGAAACAAGAAACAGTTGCCATGTTTAACAAAACTGAACACAATATTTGCTACTCACTCGTTTCATCTCACAATATGGACTCAATCTGCATACAACGCAGTGTGCACTGACAACAATTTCACTGGAACGGGAATTTAATTTGTATGCAGTGCTTGATGTGCAATGACCTTGTTTCTTCTAAATGAATAAATTTTCGGGGGAGAGCGAAATCATGTCATTGGTACGTTGCATGTCTCGTGAAGACCTCGACGTTCTGGCCATCTATGCGTGAAATATAAACCATACCATCATACTTTTTTTTCTTTCTCTGCCAAATGTCAAAAGACGTCAACCAATGAGCTGTAAGCTTGATATCTTTTTCAGTCCAACATGAAAATAACAGCTTGAAAATATCATACGAAAAAAAAAAAAGAATGGAAAAAAAGGCCAATGTCCCAATCAAACAAATAAGAATGAGACAACTGAAGTCCTATTAGCCCTGTCTGTCAGTAAGAGAGAAATCAAACATAAGTTTATTCAAGATCTGAATTCAAGATCTGCACAAGCCAGTAACCTGCATTGCCCTCTTTCCCCAAGAAAGAAGTCATGGAGTAGAGCCAATATTTATTTCTTGGATATAGCAATACTCCAGTGATCGCCTCCAGGATCACATGATTACACTACATCAGTTTATATACAGCCAGCTTCTTTTTTTCCCACCATGTTGGTTATCAAATTAGTGGCAAGTTTTCTGAACTTAATTATATCAAATGAGAAATAGTATATATATAGATTTTGACATGCTGACTCTGGAGCAGCAGCTTTAATGCGGTAATTGTGGAGAATGGGTCTAGCAACCTGCCTTACCAACCACATGTGCACTTTTAAGATTGAGATCAAATCAATTTTTTTTAGAACAGTGGAAATTGAGTTTTCCTCCCAAGATGAACCATATGTCAGGAAGTCAGTTTCACTTATTCCATTACATAATATTTTTCATCCCATGCGAAATTTTCAAATTTTCCATGCTTTTACCTTCAGCTGTCATACATAAATTTACAATTACAATTAATATAAGATTTACATTGATGGTCCTAACTAACAAATTACCTTCTAGAGTCAAGCATTGCAGAATAGCTCTCCTGCCAGGCAGGTAAAATCCAAGACTTATATGTTCTTCTGCATCAAACTCCACTGTATTAGCGGTCAATTTCTCAACCTGTGCCCTCTCTGAAATAGAAAGTACACAAATGTATACACATTTCACACCTGGCTGGTTTCCGCCGTAATCTCACCTACAAAAACATAAAACCCGCTCACTGTGAAGACATAGAACTTGTCAATCATGCAGTCTTATCATATCCATCAAAAGCATGTCACAGAATGCCTTTCCAGCACACAGGATAACCTTGTGGTAGGATCTGGCCACCAGATACAATCTGGGATCATCTGCTGCTGCTCCCCTGACATATACAAATCCCATTCACCATTACCTGTTGAGGCTGACATCTGACTGTCGACATTAATCTACTTATATATCCATTTACTTTTTAACAGCAGACTACAATCAAACTAAATATTCCAATAAGCAGAAATCTTTGGGTGTTTTTTTTTTTTAAAGATAGCTAGGTTTTCAATCTTTTCCAAAAGTTTTTTAATTTAATTAATTCATTATACATGTATTTCAATAAATCATTCTGTATAAAAAAAACTTCTAAAATCATTTCAATTGATATTAATTTGAAATCTCTCTATTTTTATACAAAAAAGGAGAAAAGCACTAGATTTATGACTGATGTATCAAATACCTTGTGTCTTATGTAAGTATTCAGGGCTTTGAACTCCCATGCAAAGTATAACCTTGTACATAATAATTCATGTGATGGTGATTAATTTTCAGAGAATGAGGATGTCATATAAGGAAAAACAAACAAACAAGAAATAACAAGAGAGAGAGAGAGAGAGAGAGAGAGAGAGAGAGAGAGAGAGAGAGAGAGAGAGAGATTAGTAATCCCTTCCTTGTAAAGGACTGCAGACTTGGGATGTCAGTGTTACTAATCATAATCTCTAATTGCAGATACCTTAGAAATCTCACAAGGCCAAAATAATGACTTTGAACATTAAAAAAACTTCCAATTCATTTACAATAGGCCATCTTATTCTCTTTATGACAAAACTTAAAGAGAATTAGGGGAGCTTCAGAGTCGTTCTATTGACTTCAGAAAATGGGCGCTTCTAATTTGATGCTCTCGGTTATAAAGTACTGTGCATTATATAAACATATTTCCTTTTTGAATTAAAATCCCATTACACATGATGAAGAGAAAGATTAAATGGGGAAATAAAAAATCTTGACAATATAAATGACCTAAATCTAAGTAAAGCATGGTAACAAAGCTAGATGCACTTTAAGATGAAAAAAAATCCTTGAGTAGAAGCATAAGTGAGCTTTATGATGAACCATAAAGCACTTTGTGAATATATCTAATCAAATAAATCTCTAAATCTAATCCTACAGTCTATTCTCAAAAGCCCTTACTTTCTCTACAACTGTCAGTAATAAGAATATGGAGGTTTTTAAAGGTAAAACCCCTGTTTACGAGATATCTATACTTACCTGCATCAACTTTTTTTTGCATTTTCCCCGAGCTGCCTACGATCATGCCTGAACTTTTGAGACCACCCCTGTGGTATCATCTAGTGTTTACCCATAATGCACAAGCATACTTCCGTTTCAGTTTTGTGAGGGCCTACACAACTAGGACCCAATTAACAGGGGTGGGTGATGCAGGTAAGTATAGATATCTCGTAAACAGGGGTTTTACCTTTAAAAACCTCCAGTTTACATCAATATCTATACTTACCTGCATCAACTTTTTGCAGAATTTGTAGCAGAAATATTGGGCGGGATTACAATCACTATCATATAATAGTAAAATAAAGAATACACTCACCCAAAAAGATATTCTATTTTTGTTCTTTTTCTTTTGCCCATCTCGATGTATCAAGAACTGATGACTTGGCAAAGCGAGCTTCTCCTTGAGGAACATCTCTCATATAGAATGAAGTAAAGGTGTTTTCTGTTGCCCAATGAGCTGTCTGTAGAATTTCTTCTAGAGTTGCACCATTGAAAAGGGCCCATGAAGTTGCCAATCGTCTTGTATCATGTGCACGCACATGAGATAAGGTCTCACTGTTATGTTCATACACAAACTTTACTAGTGACACAATCCATCTTGAAATTGAATTCTTGGATGCTGGTTTTTGCGAGTCCGATTTGTAAGTCAAGAATAAACACTTTTCATCACCACGAGAAGACTCTGTCCTTTTTAGGTACATTTTAAGTGCTCTACAAGGACACAAAAGCAAGTCTCTACTGTCTGTTGCAAAGCTATTAAACTCTGGTATGAATATTGGTTTCCATGGCTTTCCTAATCTCTGAGTTTTGGCTAAAAACTGTATATTTGGTAATAAACGTATTCCATTCTGCTCAAGACGTAAATGTGACTCTCCAATTGAAAGAGCTTGAATTTCGCTTACTCTTGATGCTGTTGCCAGAGCCACAAGGAACACTGTCTTCCATGTAAGGTACTTCATATCGCATGAATTCATCGGTTCAAATGGGGAGTCACACAACTTCCAAAGAACAGTCGGCAAATCCCAATTTGGAAGTAATGGTCGTACATTAGGTTCAGAATTGTATATTCCTTTTATTAACTTTGACAGATCAGTGTTGTTACTGACAGAACTATTGCTCCAACCCTTATGCATAGATGCTATCGCTGACCTATAACCCATTAAAGTATTTGGCTTACAACTACGTTCTTCATGCAAATAGATGAAGAAGTCTGCTAAATCAGCTACAGTGGCCTCAACTGAATCCTTTTGGTTCTTGGCACACCATTCCTTGTAGATTCGTATTCTAGCATCATACATTTTTCTTGTTGACTGTCTTCGTGAGTTGAAGATAAATGACTTAGCTTTCTCAGAAAATCTATTCTCTGTTCTTTGTTGTTTGAAATTTTCCAAACCGCCAGATGCAGACTTTCTGGACTTGGATGAATGAACTGCCCTCTTCTTTGAGTCAACATGTCTCTTATTATTGGAAGTTCCCTTGGAATGTCGACCAATAGATGTAGTAGGTCTGGAAACCATGACTGTCTTGGTGAAAACGGAGCGATGAGGAGAAGAACACACGACTAAACGGTCATTTCTCTATTACATTTTACGCAAATTTTAAATGAATCAGACATTTTAAGACCGCAGGCTTAAGAAATTTTAATCGAAGAAAAACACGCGGCTTTTCTTCTCGAATGCCCGAACAAAACTGAAACGGAAGTATGCTTGTGCATTATGGGTAAACACTAGATGATACCACAGGGGTGGTCTCAAAAGTTCAGGCATGATCGTAGGCAGCTCGGGGAAAATGCAAAAAAAAGTTGATGCAGGTAAGTATAGATATTGATGTAAACTGAATCAAACATAAAAGGTTTTGTAAAATCAAAAGTTCTATTCTGAATACTTTTTACTTAATTTGAACATACAGAATTTTTTTTACCCCAATTTTTACCCCATTTGACCCTACCCCAACCCCTTCTTCTTTTTTATCAAACAATATTAAAACAGATTAAATCATGAGTAATATTCAATTCTCTAGGGTCAATTTCAAATGTTTCTAAAAAAAAATTACCACAAAATTTGACTGGTTGAAAATGAACTCATGGAAGAAAAAAATGACAGAAAGGTCTAATAAATTAATACTCATCTAATTCTCCCACCGAAACATCCCCACTTAATCCCCAATTTTTTTTAAAAACAATTTGCATCTGTTGTCTTTTAGTTGTGTTTATTTGAGCCCAGTCACCCATTCAATACAGCTAGCATGCCAATAAGTTAATTTCTCCTTCACATCAAATGAGGAAGTGAAAAACGGTTATTTTTGCAGCCACTGAAACCTGTTTCTGCAATGAGATGGCAGATGGTAAAGTTTAAACCATTGTCAGGGTTACTTTATTATAGACATTACTTTTACAGGAAGTCATTGTTCACACATAATCCTATAACCTATAAAACATGTAAGACATATTTTCTAAATTATAGGATACTGTGGAGTCATTAGATATTGTGGTGGCTCAATTTTCGTGGAATTTGTGGGTACCTCTTTGCCACGAATTAACACCCTCCACAAATTAATAAATTAGGGTTATTAAGTCATATTTCCTTTGGTAGGAATAAGAGAATGCACGAAATCACGTCCCAACAAACCGGTAAAATTTAAGCAATTCATGAAAATTGGCCCCCATCAAATTCAATGATTCCACAGTATTAGAGATATCTAGGGATGCAACTACCACTCGTAAACCATGTTTCTGATACATTTTTGTGTAAAGGAACATGGAACTTAAATCATAAAAATACTGCAGCAAAGTGTATGCAGAAAAATATTATGATGGAACTAAAAATTGAGACCAAAAAAAGTGAAAGAGCAGTATAAATGCAAAAAAATCTGTAAATTTGCTAGTTCTTTTAAAAAATTAATAGCCACAGGACAATTAAACCTATTAGCATGGTTCTCAGTACACACATGAAACGAAAACCTACTGCAATATTTATCATGTGTTGCTGATCATGCCCTATGACACTGGGTGCAAGATAAAAAGATTTCCTTTTCAAAAGGTTTTTTATATAAGCTGCTACCAGAGAAGGGTTTGCAGTCCTTTGTATGAAGACATTCAGGGTTAATTGTCTCAATCACTCTGTGTGTGGGCTAACTAAATACTTTATTCCAGCACGAGGATGCAACCCCCCTTTGCTCTTCAGAACTGTTATCAATCAGCTACAAGAGATGTGGTTTCTATTTTTTTTTGACAGACCCTGACAGCTTTGATTAATACGTAAATATTTTGCGAACATCATTGTTTATCATTTTTCTCCAGAATAGTTTTTTGTTCAATGTCAATATTTTTTTTTATAACATTCAATATTTATCTAAAAACAAGGGCAAAAATTAGCTAAATCTGAATCTTTGACTTCCTAACTTGTATCATTCACATACAGTAGGGCCTTAATTACCCAGCTTCCAACAAACTGGACTTTAGAACCCAGAGTAAAGCATGCTAGGAACCATCTTTTAAATGATGTAAAATAATTCATTTATCTGGATGCTACATCACCAGAGATCAGTGGCACTAAATGAATTTTAAAAGGTGTCCAGATGAACATTTTATGATGCATGATTTCAACATGTAATAAAACATACTAAAATATCAACCCTCTACGTTTCCAGTAAATGCACAGTGCATTCAACAGATACTTTCTGCTACATTCCAACAAGATGTCATCCTTGCAACCTTTCAGAGGAATAGTTATCAGTATATCTAGCAGAATTTTTACTTTAATTTGTTATAATTTGATATCACTGAACACCTACAGTATGATTTTATTTCCAAGGAGTAACATTATAGAACTCAATACCAGCCAATCAGAGAGCAGAGCAGATCAGCTCACTCCATTCAACATCTAAGAACTTACACGATAATAAACCAACAAATGGAGACCTAAAGTACACGACCATAAATTTTGAACTATAACTGTGTGTGGGCAAGTTGACATACTTTCTACTACAGCTATATCAAATATCTGGAAAATAAAAAACAGAACCTATTAGAGTATCTTTGATCAGGTTTCTGACACACTTGCTGATCATGTGTACTTGTATCATAATAGTTGTACGGAGAAGACAAAGGATCCTTGATATCAAACTCCTTAAATACTGCTTCTCATTAATATTGTGTTCAAATCTTGTCTGGTTCTTAATGATTGGTTGGTATTCTACTTAAAAATCTGTACCAATCATACTTGAATGGCTTCTGACAATAACAGCAGTGACCTTGTGTTAATTGCTAGGGTCAAGGTTCATAATCTTTTGTTTGACTAAAAAGCAATAATCATGTATGCTATCATATGTAGATTTCCTTGGTTTTTCTTTTTATCTACAGTAAAGGTTATATATTAAGTATCATGACAAAACTGGAACAAATTTTCCTATGAAACCAATACTTATAGCATTGACTCAAAACACATATATATACACCCACCAAAGATATGATGTCACCTTTGAGATTGTTTAAAATATATACAATAGTACTATACATTGTTATTAACATTTTGATAGAACATTATTCTAAAAAGGGGGTCAATGAATCTTAATCTATTTAAAGTCTGTGTAACAACATTGATTAAAGTAATCAGCAATGCTGCTGACACTCTGGTTGTGGACCCAAAACAAGGATTAAAGTTATGTGTTTGTGCCACCACAGACAGGTTGTGTACCCCTGACAAAGATAACAGTTACTAGTGTTGGTGTCACCAATGGCATATTGTGCAACAAGACAAAGTTTACAGTTACAAGTGCTGGTGTCACCACTGACATGTTGTGTAATGATACAAAGATTACAGTTACTAGTGTTGGTGAAACCACTGGTGTTGGTGCCACTGCTGACATGTTCTTCAACAAGACAAAGTTTACAGTTACAAGTGCTGGTGTCACCACTGTCATATTGTGTAATAAGAAAAAGATTACAGTTCCAAGTACTGGTGTCACCAATGACATATTGTGCAATGATACAAAGATTACTTTTACAAGTGCTGGTGTCACCACTGTCATATTGTGTAATAAGAAAAAGATTACAGTTCCAAGTACTGGTGTCACCACTGACATATTGTGTAATGATACAAAGATTATAGTTACAATTGATGGTGTCACCACTGACATATTGTGTAATGATACAAAGATTACAGTTACTGGTGTTGTGCCACCACAGACAGGTTGTGTACCCCTGACAAAAATAACAGTTACTAGTGTTGGTGTCACCACTGACATGTTGTGTGATGATACAAAGATTATAGTTACTAGTGTTGGTGTTGCCACAGACAGGTTGTGTACCCCTGACAAAGATAACAGTTACTAGTGTTGGTGCCACCACTGACATGTTGTGTGATGATACAAAGATTACAGTTATCAGTGCTGGTGTCACCACTGACATGTTGTGTAATGATACAAAGATTACAGTTACTGGTGTTGTGCCACCACAGACAGGTTGTGTACCCCTGACAAAAATAACAGTTACTAGTGTTGGTGTCACCACTGACATGTTGTGTGATGATACAAAGATTATAGTTACTAGTGTTGGTGTTGCCACAGACAGGTTGTGTACCCCTGACAAAGATAACAGTTACTAGTGTTGGTGCCACCACTGACATGTTGTGTGATGATACAAAGATTACAGTTATCAGTGCTGGTGTCACCACTGACATGTTGTGTAATGATACAAAGATTACAGTTACTAGTGTTGGTGTCACCACTGACATATTGTGTAATGATAAAAAGATAACAGTTACTGGTGTTGTGCCACCACAGACAGGTTGTGTACCCCTGACAAAAATAACAGTTACTAGTGCTGGTGTCACCAGCACCATGTTGTTCAATGATACGAAGATTACAGTTACTATTGTTGGTGCCACCACTGACATACTGTGTAATGATACAAAGATTACAGTTACTAGTGTTGGTGCAACCACTGTCATATTGTGTATTGATACATAGATTACAGTTACTAGTGTTGGTGTCACCACTGACATATTGTGTAATGATAAAAAGATTACAGTTACTAGTGTTGGTGAAACCACAGACAGGTTGTTTACCCCTGACAAAGATAACAGTTACTAGTGCTGGTGTCACCACCAACATGTGTAATGATACAAAGATTACATTTCCTAATGTTGGTGCCACCATACACATGTTGTGTAATTATACAAAGATTACAGTTACTAGTGTTGGTGCAACCACTGACATGTGTAATGATACGAAGATTATAGCTACTAGTGTTGGTGCAACCACTGACATATTGTGTATTGATACAAAGATTATAGTTACTAGTGTTGGTGCAACCACTGACATATTGTGTATTGATACAAAGATTACAGTTTCTAGTGTTGGTGTCACCACTGACATATTGTGTAATGATAAAAAGATTACAGTTACTGGTGTTGGTGCCACCACAGACAGGTTGTGTACTCCTGACAAAGATTACACTTACTAGTGTTGGTGTCACCACTGACATGTTGTGTAATGATACAAAGATTACAGTTAAAAGTGCTGGTGCCACCACTGACATCTGTAATGACACAAAGTTTACAGTTACTAGTATTGGAGCCACCACAGCCAGGTTGTATTCTCCTAACAAAGATTACAGTTACTAGTGTTGGTGTCACCACTGACATGTTGTGTAATGATACAAAGATTACAGTTACTAGTGCTGATGCCACCACTGAAATGTGTTATAATACAACAATTACATTTACTAGTGTTGGTGTCACCACTGACATGTTGTGTAATGATACAAAGATTACAGTTACTAGTGCCGGTGCCACCACTGAAATGTGTTATGATACAACAATTACAGTTACTTGTTTCAGTGTCACCACTGACATGTTGTGTAATGATACAATGATTGTAGTTACTAGTGTTGATGCCACTACAGCCAGGTTGTGTACTGCTGACAAAGATTACAGTTACTAGAGTTGGTGTCACCACCAACATGTTGTGTAATGATACAAAGATTACATTTACTAGTGTTGGTGTCACCATAGACAGGTTGTGTAATGATCCAAAGATTACAGTTACTAGTGTTGGTGCCACCACTGACATGTGTAATGATACAAAGATTATAGCTACTAGTGTTGGTGCAACCTCTGACATATTGTGTATTGATACAAAGATTATAGTTACTAGTGTTGGTGCAACCACTGACATATTGTGTATTGATACAAAGATTACAGTTACTAGTGTTGGTGTCACCACTGACATATTGTGTAATGATAAAAATATTACAGTTACTGGTGTTGGTGCCACCACAGACAGGTTGTGTACTCCTGACAAAGATTACACTTACTAGTGTTCATGTTGTGTAATGATACAAAGATTACAGTTACTGGTGTTGGTGTCATCACTGACATATTGTGTAATGTTACAAAGATTACAGTTATAAGTGCTGGTGCCACCACTGACATCTGTAATGATACAAAGATTAAAGTTACTAGTATTGGAGCCACCACAGCCAGGTTGTATACTCCTAACAAAGATTACAGTTACTAGTGTTGGTGTCACCACTGACATGTTGTGTAATGATACAAAGATTACACTTACTAGTGTTGGTGCCACCACTGACATGTTGTGTAATGATCGAAGATTACAGTTACTAGTGCTGGTGCCACCACTGAAATGTGTTGTGATAGAACGATTACAATTACTAGTGGTGGTGTCACCACTGACATGTTGTGTAATGATACAATGATTGTAGTTACTAGTGTTGATGCCTCTTCAGCCAGGTTGTGTACTCCTGACAAAGATTACAGTTACTAGAGTTGGTGTCACCACCAACATGTTGTGTAATGATACAAAGATTACATTTACTAGTGTTAATGCCACCATAGACAGGTTGTGTAATGACACAAAGATTACAGTTACTAGTATTGGAGCCACCACAGCCAGTTTGTATACTCCTGACTCCTGTGGTGTCACCACAGACATGTTGTGTAATGATACAAAGATTACAGTTACTAGAGTTGGTGTCACCACAGACATGTTGTGTAATGATACAAAGATTACAGTTACTAGAGTTGATGTCACCACAGACATGTTGTGTAATGATACAAAGATTACAGTTACTAGAGTTGGTGTCACCACAGACATGTTGTGTAATGATACAAAGATTACATTTACTAGTGTTAATGCCACCATAGACAGGTTGTGTAATGACACAAAGATTACAGTTACTAGTATTGGAGCCACCACAGCCAGTTTGTATACTCCTGACAAAGATTAGAGTTACTAGAGTTGGTGTCACCACAGACATGTTGTGTAATGATACAAAGATTACATTTACTAGTGTTAATGCCACCACAGACATGTTGTGTAATGATACAAAGATTACAGTTACTGGTGTTGGTGCCACCATAGACATGTTGTGTAATGATACAATGATTACATTTACTAGTGTTGGTGCCACCACTGACATGTGTAATGATACAAAGATTGCAGTTACTAGTGTTGATGCCACCACAGATAGGTTGTGTACTCCTGACAAGGATTACAATTACCTAGTGTTGGTGTCAACACTGACAGGTACACTAGAGACAAGGAATACATTGACTAGTGTTAGTTCACCACAAGTAAATTGTGTATTAAGACAAGGATTACAAATATTAGTGTTGGTTTCACCACTGATGGGTTGCATTGGAGACAAGTATTAATATTTACATTCCTTATTTTTTGGCATGTAAAGTGTTTGGAAAGTTACCGCAGATACAGATATAACCCCATATCACAACCAGTGTTCTTAAAGGTTAAATGATAAGATTTATTGTGATGTCACAAACATTGAATGCTGTTAAAGGGCAAATTCACAGGCAAAAACCAAAGAACACACTTGTGGCTGCTACAGTAGTTTCTGCATTAATAGTTTCAGCTTTCCCATAGGATAATACAGTAATTTCAAGGTATAACTCCTATTTGTAGACAAGGCAAGAAATGTTAATTTAAAAAATGTAAATATAAGCATTAATTTAAAATCACAAAATTTCATTATGCACTAACACCTCACTTTGTATGCACACACCATTATTGCATTATGAGACCATATCTTAAAAAAAATAAGGATTCAATGCTCAACAGTGTAAGTGTCACCACTGACAAGATGTCTAATGACAAAATGACTGCAGTATTCAGTGTAGGATACATCCTAGTTACAAAATGACAGTGATGTCAGGAGCCAATGTTGCTGACCTCTACTGAGAATGTGTGTAATGACTCAGATTACAATTACTTATGTTGGTGACATCTACTGACAATGTGTGTAATGACTCAGGACACAATTACTTATGTTGCTGACAACTACTGACAATGTGTGTAATGACTCAGATTACAATTACTTATGTTGCTGACAACTATCTGACAA